>NW_027187652.1:0-69555 GCF_041381155.1 Argopecten irradians | reverse complement strand
TTTTAATTAATACTGTGAATATTCCAAAATGTATATCTATAGGTTTATTAATTAACCACTTTCATATTGGTAACAATACAAATATGCACAGCGAGGGCCCTAGGGGAACCTGCATGTGAAATTTGAGACAGATCCCTTCAGTGCTTTTAAGAAATAGCGGTCACATACTTCAATTATCAAAATTCAAGATGACGGCCTATCGGCCATCTTGTTCATTGATCAGTCCCAAAATGCAATATGCACACAACTAGGGCCTATAGGGGAACCTGCACATGAAATTTTAGACAGTTAGATCCCTTCAGTGCTTTCTGAGAAATAGTGGTAGCAAACTTCAACTACCGAAATTCAAGATGGCGGTCTGTCGGACATCTTGTTCACATATAGGTCCAAAAATGCAATATTCACAATGCAACTATGGCCCTTGGAGAACCAACATATGAAATTTGAGACAGATTCCTTCAGTACTTTCTGAGAAATAGCAGTAACAAAACTTTAACTACACCAAAATCCAAGATGGCGGCCAGTTGGCCATCTTGGTAACTGATCGTTCCCAAAATGTAATATGCACATCTAGGGTCATAGGGGAACCTACATGTAAATTTAGAGACATATCCCTTCAGTACTTTCTGAGAAATAGCGGTAACAAACTTTCACAATCAAAATCCAAGATGGTTGCCTGGCAGCCATCATGTTGACCGATCATTTCCAAAATGCATTATGCACAACGAGGGCCCTAGAGAAACATACATATGAAATTTGAGACAGATCCCTTCAGTCCTTTCTGAGAAATAGCAGTAACAAGAATTGTTAACGGACGGACGAAAGGACGACGGACCACGGATCCCCGGACGAAAGGCAATTTGAATGATGATGGTGGGCTAAAAATGTAACAAATGGGACGCTAGGTTTAAAAGGAAACCAAAATGTAAGTTGTGGACGAAATTAATCTCGCAAAAGGTCATCCATACATTTATTCTTTCTGTACTCATGGCACATGAATCTGTCACTGTAAACTTGCAAATGCTTTTCATTCTTTGAGATGCATTGGTGAATATGACAAATACCCTGATACAGATGCAGTGATCTTTTAGCATTTATTCTTTCAGCAAGTGTTTATTTATATACTGTGTGTGTATGTGTATATATCCAGAGGCTTACACAATTAATAGTTGGGTGGCCATCGCATTACTTGTCGCAGAGGAATTGCCAGGAAAAGTACTAAGCATCCTGTGACAGAGTTACTTTGCCTGTGCACTGTAATAATGCTCCAGCGTACTCCACACTGTGCCAGCTTCTTCCTCGTTCCTTCACGCTTAGTTTCTATGACGGCGGCAAATTTCTGTCACCACAAGTGAAATGTGGACCTTTGACACTGAAAATATAAATATGAAACAGTTACCTATGTAATATAAGCTTTTGTTCTTGCTCTTCGATCAATTCCATTGGCTTTAACTGGAAATAAGAGAAAACTAGCAACTACAGGCCTAAGCCTTTATGTAATAAACATAACCCTAAATAATCCAGTCTTATATATATATGGATGATACAGACTTGATGTGAAATGTATAAGATACGCATAATTTGATATGCATAATTACATGATAAGAATTATTGGTGTAATCTAATCGATCATATTAAAGCCTTGAAATGACTGAGATTTATGCACATGTAAACTATACACACATAATATAGATTACAATATGATATATATGAAATGAAGAGATAGAACGAAAACTCTGTTATAACAGAGTTTTCGTTCTAGAACGAAATGTTAACACGGCTAAATAAACCTATCAACCCGCTTATTTTCGCGATTTGGGTAATAAGGAAACTAACCGATATATTTTGCTGAAATTTTGAATGTAATTTAATCTCAGCGTGATATATCTATTGAATTAATCGTGTCAGCTACGAAAATTCATTAAAGGTGATATTTTTAGGTCAAACAGGCAAAAATCGGCATTTTGACCACTGGTTTCTGTTTAATTCGTCCTAGTGAAATAATTAATAAACTTAACAATCTGAGACTCTACATAGAAATAGTCCTTGTAATTCTGAACAAAACGGTATTCCTGATTTTTGGAAATGTTACATACAACGACCACAATACAGCCTTGAATAATGGTGGTATTTCGCAGCTTCTCGGTAAATTTCCACAACAGACGCAATATTTCGGGGTCCCATTCGCCTTCCTTCGGAGCTATTCTGAACGATTGGACCGGCAAATGTACCATTTAAAAATGAGTGATATTTATGAAATGTTCTGTAGAACTAACTAAAAATCATAAAATGCGTAAATAATTTATGCACTGATCATCACATTTTTTTTACAAAATGCGTCCAAAATGTGCAACAGTGAAATGGATCTGGCTGCAGTGTCTCGATCACACAAAATCATACCGCACCCTTTATAGTGCGCCCCCTATGAGGAATGTGTAATGTTTGTATCCGGTTGAGTAAAAACGTTGAAGCCGCCTTGGTGTTCAAGTTATAACCGGCAATATCAGGTAAGTAGATGCGTATTACTTGTTATAGACACACAATAATCATTATCGGTGGATAATTATATTATCCGATATTTTTATTTATTTGTTTTCGTAGGCCTAAATCTACTTAGTCTGGCTTTTCATTAATCATCATCGCGAGTGCCTGTCAACAGAACCATGCATGCGTTCTAAATCATGGATTAACAACACATAAACTGACAATTATGCTGCCTTTGAGTCAGATGGCGTTTGAATAATATGTATCTCGTAATATATCTGTATTGTTTGATAAATATGTGATAAATTGCTAGTAGTTAAAACCATTAAATTAAATCGTTTCGGTAACTTTGTACAATGGTACGTACCGTAACGTTGTTTACATGTCGTTTCGCTACAAAGTCGTTTCGGTACTTGCTTGAAGTCGTTTCGGTACCCTAAAGTGCAAATGCCGAAACGACTTTCAGAAGGTACCTTCGACTTTATTTTGAAGTACGAAACTACTCGGTGCCGTAAACCTCATTCACATTGATGCTAATATAAGGTATAGATACGATTATGACACCTGTTTTGTCATCATTACCAGTTAGTTTACGTCTGCTGACTGAAAAAGACTAGCACCGAAGCAATGTGTTTTAGGCCTAAACCATTCGATTATATTCAGAACAGAAAAGTGACACCATGTGAACAGTGGGCAAGGGATAGCACTAAACAGTAAAACCGAATATTTTACAACTAAAGAAAAAAGCCAGACAAATAAAAAAATGTACCAGTTAGTTTGAAAATGGTATATGATCAAACATGTACCCAATAATCAACTTTGTATGCACCGCGTTTTACTGAAATATGCATTTTACATGACAGGATAGAATAATTGCTTAAGTTATTGTCACAAATTTTCTTTTAGTCTTAGATAAACTACTATTATCCGATATTTTTATTTATTTTTTCGTAGGCCTAAATCATTATCATCATCATCGCGAGTGCACTGACAACAGAACCATGCATGCGTTCTAAATCATGGATTAACAACACATAAACTGACAATTATGCTGCCTTTGAGTCAGATGCCGTTTGAATATATGTATCTCGTAATATATCTGTATTGTTTGATAAATATGATTAAATTGCTAGTAGTTAAACCATAAATTAATTCGTTTCGGTACTTTGTACAATGTAACGTACCGTAACGTTGTTTACATGTCGTTTCGCTACAAAGTCGTTTCGGTACTTGCTGAAGTCGTTTCGGTACCCTAAAGTGCAAATGCCGAAACGACTTTCAGAAGGTACCGACTTTATTTTGAAGTAGCGAAACTACTCGGTGCCGAAACCTCTGCACATGGATGCTATATATATCATGATACGATGACACCTGTTTGGTCATTACCAGTTTACGTCTGCTGTCTGAAAATAGCACCAAGCATGGTGTTTAGGCCTAAACCATGATTAGATCAGAAGGAAAGTGACACAATGTGACAGTGGCAAGGGATAGCACTAAACAGTAAACCGAATATTTTACAACTAAAGAAAACAAGCCAGACAAATCTTGAAAAAATGTACCAGTTAGTTTGACAATGGATATATGATCAACATCAACATTATCAGAAGCATTTGTATGCACCGCAGTTTTACATGACACATAATAATTGCTTAAGTTATTGTACAGACTGGTGGGGGGAGGGGGGTCAATAATGTTAACAATGAAGATTAATTTTACAATTTTGCTGTGTTGTGTATAGTCAACAACTGCGCAGTAATTATATATATATAATTAGGATGCCGGCAGGAATCATCAGCTTGACCAGCGTTATGAAAATTTGCATTCATGTAAATATCACACTGATCGTCAACCTCTTCAGCCATGTTATATGTTTTGTACATCGCAGATAATAATGACGTCTGTGTGAGGTTGTATGATTATCTCGGTTGACACGTTGAATCCATGCCTGATTTCGCCATTCTTACATATAAACAAAATTAAGAGTAATCCAAATTTTTACCCAGGGCTTAGGCCCTGACTATTCTCTTAAGGATTTGAGTTGGGTTAGTGCTGAGATTTATAATTTGAAGACTGCATTCATAAATCTAATAGAATTGAATTAAAATGAATTAATGTTATTGACAGTGTTAGGACATTTGATTTCCTTGACAACATTTTTGTAAATATTGACATAAAACAATTATGTAACTGATGTGGAAAACAGCAGACATGGCTTTGACAATTAGGCCGTAACGTATGTATGTGTGTTAATAGAGCATAGAAACATAGAACAGGTCTGCCAACCCCCTTCCTTGCCCCGTTCCCCAGGTGGGGGGGCAAACCTGTCTTTTTGCCCGCCCATTTTCGCCGACTGAAATGTTCTAAAAATGCACATTTGAAAGAAAAAAGGGGTCGTCCTGCAAATTTTTTGTTCTTCATTTTACATTTTAGGAAAATTTTCTGCTGTGCTTTGCATTTCCTAAAACGTTAAAGCATGTAATCTTCAAACCTTTAATAATAAAAATTCAATACACATGAACTAGACTCAAAATGTCCATCAATGAATTCTTCTATTTAAAAAAATGTCTTTTAAAAGATTAATTTGTTTATACGTCTTAGCAGAGATAAATTATCTATGTAAGACAAGACAATTAATTCATTATTATTTTGAGTTACACAACAATGAACCGATGCATGGTGTGAAGCCAGTATGTTCAGATCGAGCAGGGTTGCATGATGATATGACAACATTCACAATTATCATTTCTAGATGCAGGTAACTTTAAATAGAACAAGAGGCCCAGAGGGCCTGTATCGCTTTAAAATCATCAAAATATATCGTAAAACTCATCTCAGCCATTCTAAATCGTAATTTTTTTTTCCAGGAAGACCCCCCAAACACCAAAATATTGTGCCTTCAGCGCTCACAAAATCATTAAAATACATTGTAAAACTCATCTCGGCCATTCTATATATTTTTCCCTGGGGAAACCCCCGAACCTTCAAAATATTCAGAAATACTCGCCTTCGGCGCGTACTCCTTAATTTCCTGTTTGCGACGCCACTGTCTACAGATGTGTACAAGGATTATATGTAATGATGTATTAAAAAAAGTAAATGTGAAAAAAGTATATATCTCTGGGTCGGATAGTGAGTTTGAATCCCATGTGGGGGCAGTTACTAGGTACTAATTTTTTTTTTTTTTTTTTTGTGGTTTTTTTCCTGGTACTCCGGGTTTTCTCCGCGATCTGAACCTGGCACATACAAAATGTACCGGTATGCGTCGTATTTTTTAAAATGGAAAACATACATGTACAGTACTGGGGAGAAAAAAGTTGGTTTACAGTACTTGACATTTTGTAAACTTAGAATAAAACCTCAACAAAGATAAGATATTATTGTAGATCTACATTTACATCTACATATATATATATATATATACACATGTATTTCGGTACATGTACAATGTACACATGTTATATGTTTGAATTTTAATACATGGCAAACAGTTATAATACTAAGTTAAACAAAAATTTTCAAGCTATAAGTGATGTATACAGACACAGTACCCCCCCCCCCCCCCCACCCCCCCAAACACATGGAAAAAACCCAACACTAAAAACACAAATTCAATTTATTTATGATCAAATGATCAATAAACACAATTAACTATACCGAAGGAAATTTAATTTTCTTTGAGTTTGTTAATTACATAGAGATATGTTTTTTTTTACACCTTTTTCATTTAGGCTTCCTCCATCATTATGTCTGACAAATCCCTAAATGACACTGCATGGTTCAAATATAAGTCAAAACCTTATTTTCAAAAATTGATCATGATTTGCCATTTAAAATGTTGAAAACTGGCTTTGAAAGGGCATGCACAAATTCACCGCTTTGTTATTCTTTATTTAGCTGTACTATAGCTTCATACCATTAATTATTGAACTACATGTCATTGAAAAGTTTTCACTTGGATTTGGTAAAGGGAGGTAATTTGCTGTTTTGTTAATTTTCAAAATTACTTAGCACCATAATGCTAAATAATTAAGAGATATTATCTAAGGAAACAGTTTATTTTTGATAAAATGGGATTAGGGAATGAGCAAGTCCATGTGTACACATGCATCATGTACATATATATACTGGCACACATGTATATGTACATACAATATACATAAATGTGCACCCTATCATAAATAGTGTGTGTAAGGTAGGGGGGGGGGCTGTATTTTTCATAATTAAAATCAACATGTCTCTTCTCTTGTTATACCATGTTTATAGCGCCTCACTAAATGGTATGATAACATAATAAATTAATAATGTTATTAATATTCATGTAATACTGATCTTAGATGTATGACTTTTAAATTATAATAAAACCGCATTCATATTTTTTATCCGAGGGTGGTGGGGGCGGGTTGCTTCATTAAAAGACCAATGGTGTGGACATACCCATTACCCGATGCTCTATACATCCATCCTTTTCTGTTCATTGTGTTTTTTTATCTAATTTAAAGAAACAGTATGTATTTAATGCACAACAACTTACATAACAAAACACATAACACCAGGTTTGTAAGTTTATGGGATGGCTGGTGCTCAAAATTTCCTGCAATATGGAGTTATCTCCCCATGCTGACAAATTCCATAGAAAATACAAACAGATACATATTCCTTCACAGACTGAATATTTTTGAAGGATTCTTTGAAATGTATTATGTACAATTTTCTGCAATTTTGGGTCAAAAGTCATGATATTTGGCAGAGCACAGGAAATGGAGGGATACTATCTGAATATCATAATGCAATTGCATATGTTGTGCAGATAAATTATATATACTTTTGTACAGCTATGTTTAACAGTTGAATGAATATGTTTAGATTTCTAAGTCTGACATGTGCCTTTGATATTCTATAAATTGACCAAATCTTGTCCGAACCCAACCGGAGCAACCGATGGGAGATAAATCACATGTATTACATTGTATGTGTAATGCCCGATGTCGTTCAGGTTTTATGTGTAATGCCCGATGTTGTTCAGGTTGGTCAAAACCAAGATTTTAACCAGGGATGGGTAAGGGGAGGTAATTGGCTTATTTTCACATTTTCATGGTATGTAATCAAGGTTAATGTTAAATGATTCAGCTAAAATTATTGTTTTTGTTTGAATACTATAGTGTTATTTTGATATTCTTGTAAAAACATTATTTAACTTTTCTTGTTTACTAAAATGTATGTATTTGTAAGAGATTGAGTGTTGGGCCAGGATGATATTGTCGACTGTTACCAATTTCTTTTTTCTTTTTTTTTTTTGAAGAAAAACTCTATTTGATAAAATGGGGTTAGCGGCAACTTTTACATAATTATTCATAAAAATACATATTTCCAGTAATTATACAAAATTTGTGATGTCATATACATGACATTTCCAAATCTTTCATATCATGTGATTATTATTAGATTGAGAATCATTTTATCTATTGCAGAACAACAGTGTCAGTAGGATTTGTGCTGATATTGGTGATGTCATTGAGTATTTATGGTTTTAGTTTTATGAGTTTAATGTCATATTAACAGCCATGCAGGGCCATGTAAGGAAATGTCAGGTTTGTTGGTGGAGGAAAGCCGGAGTACTCTGAGAAAAGCCACCAACCAGTGGTCAGTACCTTGCAACTGCCCTCACATGGGATTTAAACTCGCATCCCAGAGGTGGAGGGCTTGTTGTAATATGTCGGCCACTTTGGCCTTATACTTACAGTGCTGTAACACTGCAAAAAAAACATTCTTCATGGATCAGTATTGTAAAAGCAATCTAAAGTTGGCCCTAATAGGAAAAGATGGTATAAGTAGATTGATTCAATTATGAAATTAAAAACAATGAATTTCTCTATTACTACTGAAAACTGACTTTGAAAGGGTGTGCTTTCAATTACCAAATTCTGAAATGAACAATTCAGTGAGGCTAATTTTGTTACATAACCACTATGACATAAATGTGTTGTTCTACATTCCTTATTAAACATATAACAAGAATATCGACAAATTCCACGACATTGTTAAGTATTTTGATTGCAATTCCAAATTGTTGATCAATACGATTAAGCAGGTACAACATGTACGCTGTACCCATACCCATGCCAAAGTCATGCACGTTATGTGTTGATGAAAATATTTTTAAACAAGAACATGCATCTAATAAAGTAAATACACTACTGAAAATCGAGCGATTTGGGTAGTTCTGGACCAAAAATATTTTACTGCACTGGCAAGGCCGGGCCAGTGCTCGGCATACAAGACATCGGACCACTATATGTGTAATGGCGGACAGTAAGCAAGTTTGAACATTTCACATACATTTCACTACATTGGGCTTTTCTGGCATATCACAGTAAAACCAACAAATCTAATATCTTTATATTAGAACTGGTTTGTTTCTGATATATGTGCAAATTTTAATGTACTCTAAGGCTGAATTGTACCTTTATTAAAGTATTACCTGGTAAGCTGTTCCATATTTATTATTACAGAAACTTCAGTGGGACTGAATACAGGGAGGTAATTTTCTATTTTAGTCATTTTTGAGCTATAGAAGAGTGTCTCCAAGTATAATGCTAAATATCAGTGTCTGTGATTAGTTGAAATATATCACATGGCTAAGAAATAAGACATGAGGTGCATGTCCCAATAGTTACCGTTCATCTTTCACACAGAGTTATCTCCCCTTCCAATTGCACAACGATGACAGACAAAGCTTATATACTTAACACGGAAATATTTACTCGATCACCACAGATTTAAGTAATATTATTAATTAAATAGATTAGCGGATTTTCGGTATAATAAACAATGCATGTCGGATTGTCCCCAGGGGCCATAAATGAATAGAAATAATGAAAAAATAATTTTGCATACCAAGGCAGATTTTTCACAAGGGATACATAAAATCATTTGATAGCCATTTTGGTGCTACTTTTATTTGGGAAAGCTACTTTTAAGACAAAATAATGCATCTTAAAAGGTAAAAGTGATTTGAGTAGTTCTGAACATTTCTCCACTGATGTGGTTGGGTTCAAGTTCGGCTGGCGAGCTTGTTTGTTTGATTAATTAATGTCCAGCCTATATTCTTTATTTCTTTACACTACAAACACGGAACACTCCACAGTACATGCCTGTAGGCAGATCACAGTGATACCAATTACAACTTCACCTTTCAGAAGAACTGGTTTATTCCAATATAAATTAACATTTAATGCATATTCAGAATTGTCACTTTCAAGTGTCTGTGATTATGAATTAAAATCATATGTCAGGGTTAAATACTATGTAATCATTGTTATTTTGCTTTATTTCATTGGAGAAGCTTAATTACTCTACTCTACATTTTTATTAGGTCATCTGTAGGTTATGGTGACCTATTGCCATAGTCTTTTGTCCGTCGTCGTGCGTCCTCCGTCGTGCGACTGTTATTTACTGAGTAATTGCCCTTCGCACTAATAATTATTATTGGACCTTGTGAACACAGTAACTTGAGTAAATATAAACCGATCTTAATGAAACATTGTATGTAGTCTAACATTGGAAAGATCTCGGACAAGTTCGACAGCAGCGTGATTCGATTGTAATTTACGGAGTTATTGCCCTTTGCTCTAATAATTATTATTGGACATTGTGAACGCGGTAACTTGAGTAAATATGAACGGAGCTTAATGAAACTTTGTATGTAGACTAACATTAGAAAGATCTCAGACGAGTTCGAAAATCAGCATGATTTGACTGTAATTTACGGAGTTATCGCCCTTTGCACTAATAATTATTATTGGACTTTGTGAATGCGATAACTTCAGTAAATATTAACCGATCTTAATGAAACTTTGTATGTAGACTAACATTGGAAAGATCTGTAGTTATGGTATTACGTTTGTAGTCTGAGATGACGGACTACCAAGTTTGATCAAATGAAGGACCTTGACTTTCATTCAAGGTCACAGTCACAAGGGTCAAATAGACTTAAATCGTAAAATGACTTTAAACTGTGGGATATTATTTCCTGAGCTACTTGAAATCGCTCTCTAAGCTAGAGTTAAATCCCGTTCGCAATTCTCTTCATTTCATCTGCGACATTCCTTCAGGTGTCGCCCACTAGTAAAATATGATTGTCCTCACCTAAAGTTCCCCCTTCTGAATCAATTAAAACCCCTATAGACCAATTTTCCTTGAGATCAGAGACTGAAACCTGAAAACAGGAAGTAGGCTAGCGGCCATCTTGGAATACCAAAATCTTTATGAAAATGTTTGCATGTTGTTCGGAATCAATTTAAACCCCTATAGACCAATTTTCATTGAGATCGGAGACCCGAAATCTGAAAACAGGAAGTGGGCCAACTAAAATTAAGAAAATTTGCCCTTTTGGGGTCAGACAAGACTCATTTATATAAAATACGATTGTCCTTCCCCAATGATATTTCACACCAAAAATGGATAAAATTCATCTAAGGATGAAGGAGGAGTAGGATTTAAAAGCTTAAATTAAGAAAATTTCCCCTTTTTGGGCCCCGTCCCTCTGCCCCTAGGGGTCAGACCTATCTCATTTATATAAAATATGATTGTCCTTCCCAATGATATTTTACACTAAATATAGATGAAATCTATTCAAGGATGAAGGAGAAGTAGTATTTTAAAGCTAAAATTAGGAAAATTTGCCCATTTGGGGCCCCACCCCTCAGCCCATAGGGGTCGGACCAGGCTCATTTATATAAAATATGATTGTCCTTCCCCAATGATATTTTACACTAAATATAGATGAAATCCATTTAAGGATGAAGGAGGTGTAGGATTTTAAAGCTAAAATTAAGAAAAATTTGCCCTTTTTTGGGCCCCATCCCTCAGCCCCTAGGGGTCGGACCAGACTCATTTACCAGGTATATAAAATATGATTGTCCTTCCCCAATGATGTTTCATCCCATAAATGGATGAATGGGGAGACCCCCCGTACCCCCCAAAAAAAAAATCTCGCACCTATGGCGCTCGCAAATTCAACAAAATGCAATGTAAAACTCATCTCAGCCATTCTAAATTGTAAAAAATTTTCCCAGGGGAGACCCCCGGACCCGCGATACACCAAAATCTAGCGCCTTCGGCGCTCAAAAAAACATCAAAATTCATTGTAAAACTCATCTCAGTCATTCTAAATCGTAATGTTTTTCCAGGGGATACCCCAGACCCCCCCCCAAACTCGCACGCTAATTTGCGTATTCATTAATTTCCAGTTAGCGAAGCCACTGTCTATAGATGTGTACAAGGATTATATGTAATGATATATGAAAAAGTATATCTCCTGTGGGTGTGGGGCGCGCGAGAGAGGGGGGGGGTTGTTACGAAATATTGAGGACCTTTGCCCCCCCCCCCCCCCCATTACGTTTCATCTTCCTAGCCACTGTAGTCCAATAATCACTATTTGTCAAACATATAGGTAAGCCACAGTATCCAGCTATATTCAGGGACCTCAAGGTGACCATCGATAAATGGCCAGAGGGCAGAATCGTTGCCTTCTGTGTTTGTACGGCTTTATCTGAATGGGGCCAGTATCTTTGTACATGTTTTCAATGGAAGTTTGTTAAGACAAACAAAGATACTTTACCGTTTAAAAATCATATACATAAGGCCAAAAAAATGTTTGTTTAGGGTTACCTGACCGAACCTAATTTTTTACCCTCGACCCTAATTTTTTTTCCACTTTTCTACAAAAAAAAGTCAGGATTTCGATCTCAGACTCCGGTTCCATCCATCATTTTAGAGTGAAAGACACTAAAACAAATAGAAGAAAAAGTTCTCTCCCGACCGACCGACCGACCCACTTTTTTTGCCAATGTAACCCTAAACAGACATTTTTTTCGTTATGAATTTGAAATACATAAATACCATTTTTATAAGATACCACGTACATTTACATGCATGTTGGAGAGCCTCGGTAGACATGTACATCGTATCCTGGGGATAGATTAGGGTGAGGTAAAAACTAGCTGGTAAAGCATAGTAAGTGATGCTCCTACATGTAAATTATTGTAATGACAGACAGCCGTGAAGTGGAGCTGACGGGAGCTGTACTATGCGTAAATCAAGCATGTTTGGCACAACCATGCATATATTATGATCAAAATTAATTTAGATAAGGTACTTATTAAACATTTACCAATAATACATGTATATGTATATGTATATATCATGATCAAAATTAATTTAGATCAGGTACTTATTAAACATTATAATATTTTTTTTATAATTTTTTTATTTTTCAAAAGTTTTTTTTTTACATATATATTAAGATTGTACAGATATAGAATTACATACAAAAAATAACATGCAAAGTGAACACACATACACACACTCAGCCTGCACATTCATACATCTTATTATTACAGATTAATGGTAGGTAACGATACAAATAAAAACAAATACAAAAATTTGAAGACCAGAGAGTCAGAGACAGATAAACAAAACAAAAGTATACAACATGTATTGACACTATCACAATGAGATGAACAGGAAGAGTAAACAAAACAGAAAACATGGACGAACAAACAGGCAGACATTAAAACAGGATTGACAGACTTACATTGTACGTGTAGTATCAGAATGACAACTAGTAACATGGATGGACATAATGACAAAACATGGACTGACAAAAGAAAGGGGGGAGACTACATACTGTGATATATAAACACTTCATTTCACAACGATTAGCCATAGCAAAGCTATACAATTTTAAGAAAAAAGAAATCTCACAAGTAATGGGAAAACATAAATTAATAAATAACATGTGATCAGGGACCTTCCAAAATATTTGGTGCTTTGCCAGAGTATGGACGGACATATAAAAAAAACCTTGTATGATATAATAATATGGACATGAAGGACATATGAACAATTATAAAAAAAAAAAAAAAAAAAAAAAAAAAAAAGATGAAAAAAAAAACAAACTTAAATGTCATATTCCTAACAATGGCAACCATTTTTTCCAATCATTTTCAAATTTCATTTGAAAGGAATCGCTTTTATTAAAAAATATATATTTCTGGATACTGTAGTGATCTTTTATAACATTTACAAGTGCATTGATGTTAAGTGTTTTATAGAGACATTTTGTTTTATAAATATAATGCTTAATAATAAGATTTCATTAACAGCCACATTAGCATGTGGTGAAATTACTCCAAAGAGTAGAGTGTCTTTATTCATTAAGAAGTGGATAAACAGGATTTCAAGAAAATAATCAAAACTCTCAAAAAGTCCTTTTCTTTTTATCATAGTCAAATTCAAGGTTCCACTTCCATGTACCTGTTGGTGTAACCACAGGTGTTCGTTTCTAATATAAACATAAGTATAATACTGGGTCAAGGTCTATAACTCGGCCGTCCATATAACACTACCCAATTTCAGAAAAAGTATGATTATTAACCAACCGTATAGGATATGATAATAGGAATACTCTCAATCGACAGCCAGATAATTTATCTTTAATTTGGTATATGATACAATATATATCATGCCGTATAAATGTCACTAGGTATCCAGAAACATCGGAAAACAGTCAGATTTCAACTGGTCGGACACTGTGGTGTCCTCCGATAAACACGCCAGGACTCTAATGCGTAGCTCAAAAACCACTGCATGTCAACACTTCAGCGTCATAAGAATGAAAGTTTGGTAGAAAACAAACTTACCGGTTAGTAAATCCATGGATAAATACCATCCATTTGCCTAACGTAGCCCTTTGAAATTTCCGATTGAAAAATTTATGTCTCTAGCCGCCATGTAAGTATGTGTGCAGTAGATTTGTTTTGTCGGCGTTGATTGGCTCTCGAAAATTAATTGACCAATCAACGCCGAGAAAACAAATGTACTACACACATATCAACATGACGGCTAGAGACACATTTTTTCAATCGGAAATTTCAAAAGGCTGTATTGAGCAAATGGATGGTATATAGATAAACACTAACATACCGGTAAGTTTGTTTTTTACCAAACTTTAATTCCTATGAAGCTGAAATGTTGACATGCAGTGGTTTTTGAGCTACCCATTAGAGCCCTGGCGTGTTTATCGGAGGACACCACAGTGTCCGACCAGTTGAAATCTGGCTGTTTTCCGATGTTTCTGGATACCTAGTGACATTTATACGGCGTGATTTATATTGTATCATATACCAAATTAAAGATAAATTATCTGGCTGTCGATTGAGAGTATTCCTATTATCATATTCTATACGGTTGGATAATAATCATACTTTTTCTGAAATTGGGTAGTGTTATATGGCCGGCCGAGTTATAGACCTTGACCCAGTATTATACTTATACTTATATTAGAAACGAGCACCTGTGGGTGTAACAGCAGGAGTAATCAAACAGTTATATTTACACTTGCTAGGCTTGGTCACTATACGTAAGTACTAGCCGATTTTGTTTACCATAACTGCATGGTAACATTGAACTTTGAACTTGCATATGAAAATGTTCTGTGCAACGTAAAAGGACTACTTTTTTTAAAAAAGAAACACATGGCTTTGTTTACATTTTGACGCAACATTACGTATATATTGTTGTTTTTTCATAGGATTTTGGAAGAATGTAAACAAAATAATACATGTTTTATATTTATATATGATTCAAACAATTTTAAATTAACAATTTTATAAAGAAACGGAAAAATATCCCGACCGGGGCGACGTGCTTTCATTTTTGTTTAAAAATGATGAGTGTCAAATGAAAACATTACCTCTGTGCCTATGTTCGTCCTACGATCGAGTCTTTGAGGTGGACGGGCGTGAGATCCTCTGATAGAGGTCAGTTATAAACATATCCTCTTGTCTTTGTTCTTTGAGAATTTAATCATGTGTATTATAAAACATGCACCGCTAATAATCCACGTGTTGACAGTTACGCGTCACCACAAATACATTGTATCCATCGAATACAAGTGAATTTGTCTATCGATGGGGATATGAGCGTAGATTATGTAATCACATGGCTCCCAAGGATGTAATATCGCAGTGATCGACACTAACGGTAGCCCCCGAGCCCTGGGGCTACCACAATAAGGGAAGGGCTACCAGTAACTTTATAAGCGAGCCCGCCTGGCTACCAAATATTTAAAAAAACTTAATTTAAAGGAATCGTCATATTTTCGCGAAAGAAATGATCTTCAATAAAAAAATATTGATAAAAAATTAATGTGTGGTCTTCCGTGTTTCTTTTTGTCGAGATTCGTAATTATCAAGCGTCTGTATGACATCTGGTATTGGATCTAGAAAGCGTTTGTAACAGATGGCTTTTGGTCGTAAGCGTCTTGAAATCTGATCTCGGTATCAGAAACGCGTTTGTATCGGGAACTGCATTGATACTGACTTCCGCAGAGCGCGTATTTGGCATAGATTGGGTTTGCTAAAAATGTCGCTCTCTCCGGTGGTTTACTTGGGACTTCACTCCACCGGCAGCCAAAAAGGCCCAAAACTTCAGGAAAGAAAAAAAGGACATCAAGCGTCAGTACGAAGCAAAGCGAGAAGAAAGTACTAACACGTCATGGAACGCGAGTTTCCATGGCTTTATTTTCTGAAATCCGAGCTAGAAAGATGTTTTGCAGGGTTTGCAAAAAGGTTCTCACCACATGACGATTTGAAAGCAGCTTCGTTGCGGGGGTCTTACAAATTTCGAATCGATCCCATCAGAAAGCACGTGGACTTCTGAGCAACATAATACGTAATCGTTTAAAGGAAAATGCCCGTGTTTCTGTCCCTGGAACCTACAACCGCGGCAAAAACATTAACAATGCTGAACAATAGCAGCAGTGAACAAATCTGTGTGTTGCTTTTCCGAAATGCTCACTTTGTTGCTAAGATGAGGAGACCATTCACAGATTTCGTTCAGTTGTGCCAGTTGGATGTAGCTAAGGGAACTGATATTGGAAAAGACATATCTAACAGACAAATACTGTCAGAAATTCTTAACATCAATCGCTGATAGTGAGAGAGACAATCAAAAGAGCAGAGTTTGAAGAAGTTCCATTCATCTCGATTATTTCTGATGGTTCAACAGACTGTTCGTCAAAAGAAACCGAGATTGTTTACCTTAGATCTTCTCTAAAATGCGAGGTAAAGTTACATGTATACATACCGGTCATATCTAATTGGAATATATATATAGTTTACAATTTTTGTATTGTGTCTCCTTGAAATTCTTGAGAGGGTTATAAAGGATGACTTAGTTATTCTGAGGGATTGAATTGATTTCTATTTTTTTTGCACTTTCAGTAAGTTATGAATTACAGCTCGACATATTTCAGTTTAATACTAATAAGTTTAATTGTGATTTATTAAATATGCTTCATAAGCATTTATAATCTTTATGGAAGTAGTTTCCCTTCAAATTCATAACCTATTGTTCTTTCTTTTTCTATCAGGTGATAAACTTTTTTTGTTGGTGTGAAAACATTTTGGGGAAAGGGATGGGAGCCAGGTATTACAAGGGCAATCTCTTCAACTCCTGGATTGAAAGTTTTGGTGATATATGGCACCAAAAAAATTGTGGCTATGGGGCAACAGATGGTGCCTCTGGTAATGCTTGGCAACAATAGTCGGGTGTAGTAAAGCGAATGGCAGAGCTCACCAACAGACCATTTCTCAAAGGCATTCACTGCTCAGCTCACAGGTTAGTTTTTGATTTGGTTAATTAACTAAAAGTACCTTTTATCACTTTATTCAATGCAAAGGTTTAGTTGTGACGTCTTTTTATTACTTCATCTGTAATGTTTGGTATACGTTTGGTATGGTAACAACACCAGGTAAATTTAATATGACTATTTATTTTAAATTTGTTAAACTTTTTAAACTTTTTTTCAGACTAGAACTGGCATACAAAGACGCAGTGAAGGGGATATCTATACATCAAAAATGTGAATTGCTGTTGACAAATCTGTACTTGTTCTACAAGTAAGTCTGGGCAGGTGTGAAGATGGCAGAAAAATACAAAATATTTATATAAGTCCAGATTTAATAAGCATATTTAAACATTTTAAAAATTAGACCAACATCCATTTAAAAAATACCAGAGAGGTTGACATGAGTTTCTCATTCTGATTGCAATGCAAACAAGCTTAAATGTAATGTTTACTTTTGTAAACTAATATTCTCAGGTACAGTCCTCTGAACAGGTCTAACCTAAACATTGCGGCGGAGAGTTTGAAAAAGTCGGTGAAAGTGCCATCCAGAGCCTGGGGGGACTCGATGGCTGCCACACACACAGCGAGCAATCAAGACTGTTCTTGATGGTTGCAGATGTAATCATACTTCACCTTGAGCAGGTAATTCCCATGCCTTCTAAAATCTTGTCAGCTACATCCATTTTTTTCATCAAGATTTCCCAGCTTTCATACAGAGACAGGTTATATATATGTTTTTCATTAAAAGCATTATTTATGTCAGTGATTTGCCCTATCATGATTAAAGAATTTCTTTTATACAGATTCAACAAGAACCCAGGAAAGAAGCGAGTGCGAAGGCGCGGAATTTCTTGAAAGTTCTCAAAGATAAGTCCTCAAGGTTTTGGCTGCATCTTTATGTTAGATGTAGTCAAGGCATTGAGTCATGTGTCTGTAACAATTCAGAATAACACTTGCACCTTGGCAGAACATCTACTCAGAGCTTGGAAAGCGTCAAACAGATTTTACAGAAGTTATAAGACAAGGTACTTTACTAAATTAGAATACTAGAAGTTACTCTATCTTGAACCAAAAGTGCACGCATGTAAATGTAATTAAGTAAATTCCCTTTTTACCTTACTCATATGCACATAATGTCACTGTAGATTAGTCCTTGCTTACTTAAGCATTTCTTTGTGCTTTGTTTGCTTTCCTAATATGGTGTTGGCTTTCTTATAAAAACGACATGTAATAGAATTGCTGTCTGTTTGCTTTGCTTGTATATATCTTACACCTGCATCATGCTAACATTGGCAGTGATGGCCCATTTCTAAGAACACTAACAGAGTCTACTGAAGACGAGTTTTCAAGTCTTGGTAGCACAAGGATTAGACTTTTGGACTCCATCATCGACCAAATTAACTG
Source organism: Argopecten irradians (assembly GCF_041381155.1). Taxonomy (NCBI): domain Eukaryota; kingdom Metazoa; phylum Mollusca; class Bivalvia; order Pectinida; family Pectinidae; genus Argopecten; species Argopecten irradians. The sequence goes on along the minus strand of NW_027187652.1, from coordinate 50,975 downwards.
TGAGATTTGGAGGCGACTCTGCCCTATTCAGAGCATCTCAATTCTTTGTGTGGATAAAATGGCCCAAAGATTTCAGTACAGATATAGGTAAAAAAATGCTAACAAAACTAACCTTCATTGTAGTTGTCATATTGGTATTTCACCAATACTTCGATGTGCATGTGTAAATACAGAATCAAATAGTAATCTTTTTGAAATGTGAAAAAGTGTATTGGTGTTTTATGATCATTCAGTATTGTTTTGCTGACAAATTAGATCCTGATCACTTTTGGAGGATAGACAATAATTGACTTTTTCAACTGGTTACAATTGTATTTCTGACTGTAAAAAAAAAAAAAGTAAAAATTAGACAAGACAGGTCCAGACTGGAGAGATTAGTGATTTTTTTTAATATTCTATTTCATTTTCTTCCCTTCAAGAGTATGGGGTGAACATGTCTGTGCAGCAGTCAACATTTCTGGTCCAGCCTTAAGAGAATCCTGTCCAAATATGGATGTTGAGGCTATAGAGACTGAGTGGACAAGATTGAAAACTACTTTGACAACAAGGTAATTAACTGTTTATATTGGCAAAATGTTGAAAACCAAACATTGTCATACATCTAACCTGTTACTATTATTATTCCTATTACTTCTTGACATTAAATATTTATTTTGTTTTAGGAAACACACTGTAACAACCTGACTTCACTGGAAGGAAACATTCGGAGAATCCTTCCCAAATCTCTTTCTATTGCTTAATTCCTGTTGACACAACCTGGATCATCTGTTGAAGCAGAGAGAGGATTCTCTTGGTAAGTATTTTAGAAAGGATGTAATGTAAAATATCATCATTTGACATTTCTTATTGCTTATTATATAGATAAACACTTTTGATTTATGATTTATAAATTTTCCTTTGGTTTCGTTTAGCATGAAAATGGTCAAGAGCGATTGGAGGTCTCGTTTGGGGGAGCAGAACCTCAGTGATCTCATGATGGTCACCCTGGAACTTCCAGAGGTAGGCAAGTTTGATCCACTTCCTTGTGTGGAGCTGTGGTATGGATCAGGTCAGAGAGCAAGGCGCCCCTTTTACAAAGATGAGTTGAAGGTATGATATTAAATGATTTAAAAGTACTATTTTGAAAACTAAACTTTTTTTCAAGTTTGGATATTGCTTCATTACTGAGAACCTAACTACTGAATGTTATGCATACCAATTTCCAGAAATGCTACCTGCCCAAGGGAAACAGATACAAGTGATCATGAGTCCATGGTTGAAGTCTCTGCAGAGATTCGTGGTGAAGCAGTTATTCCAGATGATGGCATGATGATGGATGACAGTATTGAGGATGACAATGTTGTTCCAGATGAAGACCTTGATGCCTTGGTTGAGGTGAAACAGAAAATTATGATGCATCGGATGACGATGATGAGGATGTTAGAAGCTGAACTTTCCAGAAAAGATTTGATTGCTATGCAGCAATCGAGCTTACAGATGGTGTTTTAGATATGATTTTGTTGAAATGAAATTAGAACCAAAGTGAAACCCTCCAATTATTGTTCTGTTTTATTATGGTCAACAATTACCCATATGCATGTCCTCAGAACACAATTCTAGTTAATCTCGATCCATTGCTTAGAGGTGTTTTGCGAATTTTAGGGCTACCAATTATTCAACAGGGGCTACCAGAAAAAAATACTGGTAGCCCTATGGGCTACCACTTCAAAATAGTTAGTGTCAACCACTGTATCGTCAAGTCAGACGACATCTCAAACACTATTGAGCTACTTGAACAATCGGTGTTTTGACAACTTGGGCAAACTAAAGTGTGTAAGCGTGCGTCAGCTTCGCCTCGCTGCACAATAACGGTCACCGAGTTCACACATGTGTCCGTGTACAAATTCTTTATGTTATATATTCTATATATTAACTTTCAGCAAAATTGAATATATTAAAGTTCTGATCTGATTAAATAAAATTATCTCTGAAATTTACTTTGTTTGTCATGTTTATTTTACACTAAAATATTGAACTTTTTTGTCGTCGCGGATGAATAATTCTACCTTACGTGAAGCGTCATCATTCGCTGTTCAATTGAGTAAGCTCCTCCCACTTTTGACCGACTTTTATTGAATAATTACGTCACTTTCAAATGACGATTTTATTGCATAAAATATAAATAAAAAGTTCGTGTGAGTGTAAATATAGGGATTGGATTTCGTTTTTTATGTTAACCATGCTTGTATGGAGCAATTCCTCTAAGAATATATTCAATATGGGGCGCTAACGCGCCCCATAGAATATATTCTTAGAGGAATTGCTCCATACAAGCATGGTTAACATAAAAGCGCAATCCAATCCCTATATAAAAATCTTTAGACCCCTTTTGACTCTTAAAGAAAATCTGAAATTCAACTGGTATAATGGGTAGAGGGAGTATCTCCAAATGCGATTGTACATTTATACATTAACACAAACACACAAGACAAATTAAACTGAGTTTATTACTTTGACATTATAAATTTTGGCATTTCTTAGGGGCTGCTCTGTAAGTTATTTAGGATATAAAAATTACTTTAGTAATTAAAATATATCTGAATACCCCAAAGCACCAGGGGAATTTCCTTAGATGCGGTGTTAATTATAAAAATATGTATGTCCGAATTGGGGGATAAAATTCAAATATGTTGAATTATAAGGCCAGCCAAGACTAAATAACCTTCAGAGTAGCCCAAAGTTGAAATAATGTAATGTAATGAAATAACTTGTATACCACATACAATATTACACTTATGAGAAAACAATCTTGTAAGTTGCTTGGACCAGATTGTCTTGCTAGCTAGCAAACAAAGATAGTGCGACGATAAAAAACAAGGTTCTTACAATTGGAATATATAATAAAACTTGAAATTAACTAAATGACAATCTTTACATACAACATATCATCCTCTGATATCTGAATTACAGCAGATCAACACCTTTAAAAATGACCATCTATATAACGAGACAGATTATTATCAAAACAAGAGATCCCAGAGGGATCTTGGCGCCCACCAAAGATTGATCTATGTCTGACAAATGAAAGAGGGATCTTTTCTCTGCTTTTCAAACTTACAATTCTTTTTTCTGCTTTTCAAACTTTAAACTATCAAAATCCAAGATGGTGGTCGCAAAATGCAATAGGCAGAACTAGGGTCCTAGAGGAACCTACATATGATATTTGAGAACAATCCCTTCAATACTTTCTGAGAAATAGCGGTAACAAACTTTAACTATCAAAATCCAAGATGGCCACCGGTCGGCCATCTTGTTGACCGATCAGTCCCAAAATGCAATATGCACAACTGGGGTCCTAGGGGAACCTACATATGAAATTTGAGAAAGATCCCTTCAGTGCTTTCTGAGAAATAGCGGTAACAAACTTTAACTATCAAAATCCAAGATGGCTACCTGGCGGCCATCTTGTTGACCGATCAGTCCCAAAATGCAATATGCACAACTGGGGTCCTAGGGGAACCTACATATGAAATTTGAGAAAGATCCCTTCAGTGCTTTTTGAGAAATAGCGGTAACAAACTTTAACTATCAAAATCCAAGATGGCTACCTGGCGGCCATCTTGTTGACTGATCAGTCCCAAAATGCAATATGCACAACTAGGGTCCTAGGGGAACCTACATATGAAATTTGAGACCAATCCCTTCAATACTTTCTGAGAAATAGCCGTAACAAACTTTTACTATCAAAATCCAAGATGGCTGCTTGTCGGCCATCTTGTTGACCGATCAGTCCCAAAATGTAATATGCAGAACTAGGGTCCAAGAGGAACCTACATATGAAATTTGAGAACAATCCCTTCAACACTTTCTGAGAAATAGCGGTAACAAACTTTAACTATCAAAATCCAAGATGGCCACCGGTCGGCCATCTTGTTGACCGATCAGTCCCAAAATGCAATATGCACAACTGGGGTCCTAGGGGAACCTACATATGAAATTTGAGAAAGATCCCTTCAGTACTTTCTGAGAAATTAGCGGTAACAAACTTTAACTATCAAAATCCAAGATGGCGGCTGGTAAGCCATCTTGTTGACCGATCAGTCCCAAAATGCAATATGCACAACAAGGGTCCTACGGGAACCTACATATGAAATTTGAGAAAGATCCCTTCAATACTTTATGAGAAATAGCGGTAACAAACTTTAACTATCAAAATCCAAGATGGCTGCCTGGTGGCCATCTTGTTGACCGATCAGTCCCAAAATATAATATGCACACAACTAGGGTCCTAGGGGAACCTACATATGAAATTTTGAGAAAGATCCCTTCAGTGCTTTCTGAGAAATAGCGGTAACAAACTTTAACTATCAAAATCCAAGATGGCGGCTGGTCGGCCATCTTGTTGACCGATCAGTCCCAAAATGCAATATGCACAACTAGGGTCCTAGGGGAACCTACATATGAAATTTGAGAAAGATCCCTTCAGTACTTTCTGAGAAATAGCGGTAACAAACTTTAACTATCAAAATCCAAGATGGCTGCCTGGCGGCCATCTTGTTGACCGATCAGTCCCAAAATACAATATGCACAACTAGGGTCCTAGGGGAACCTACATATGAAATTTGAGAAAGATCCCTTCAGTACTTTTAGAGAAATAGCGGTAACAAGAATTGTTAACGGACGGACGGACGGACGGACGGACGGAAGGACGGACGGACGTACAGACGAGGGTTACATAATGGGGTGGTCAGTTCGGACATTCATTATGGGATTTCAATTCTGCTAAAATCGACACTGTGGGGAAGCATTAGGAATTCAGACAAGAGCTACATTTTGGGGTAGCCAAAAACCCCACAATGTTATAAAGAATGCTACCCCACAATGAAATGAACAAACCACCCCACTATGTAGTCCTTAGCATAAAATACCCCACAATGCTACGGACAACCCCGCAATGTTATAAAGAATGCTACCCCAAAATGACAACCCCACTATGTCCTGCAAAAATGGCCGACATAACCCCACCCCACTAAATGGACATACCACCCCACTTGTAGTCCTTAGCATAAAATACCCCACAATGCTACGGACAACAACCCCACAATGTTATAAAGAATGCTGCCCCACAGTGAAATGGACATACCACCCCACTATGTAGCCCTTAGCATAAAATACCCCACAAGGCTACGGACAACAACCCCACAATATTATAAAGAAATGCTACCCCACAGTGAAATGGACATACCACCCCACTATGTAGTCCTTAGCACAAAATACCCCACAATGCCTTGGACAACAACCTCACAACGTTATGGACAAGACAACCCACAGGTTTATGTATATAAACAGACCCCACAATGTCAAACTTTGGTAACTTCCTCAAAATACCCCACAATGCCTTGGACAACAACCTCACAACGTTATGGACAAGACAACCCACATGTTTATGTATATAAACAGACCCCACAATGTCAAACTTTGGTAACTTCCCACCTCAAATGCCCAACACAATGACAATTCAATTGACAACAACCCACAATGCCTTATGGACAACTCACAATGAGGAAACAGCTCACAAACAGACCCCACAATGTCAAACTTTGGTAACTTCCTCAAAATACCCCACAATGCCTTGGACAACAACCTCACAATGTTATGGACAAGACAACCCACAAGTTTATGTATATAAACAGACCCCACAATGTCAAACTTTGGTAACTTCCTCAAAATACCCCACAATGCCTTGGACAACAACCTCACAATGTTATGGACAAGACAACCCACAAGTTTATGTATATAAACAGACCCCACAATGTCAAACTTTGGTAGTTTCCTTAAAATACCCCACAATGCCTTGGACAACAACCTCACAATGCAATGGATAAGACAACTCACAAGTTTATGTATAACCAGACCCCACAATGTCAAATTTTGGTAGGTTCCTTAAAATACCCCACAATGCCTTGGACAACAACCTCACAATGCAATGGATAAGACAGCTCACAAACAGACCCCACAATGTCAAACTTTGGTAACTTCCTCAAAATACCCCACAATGCCTTGGACAACAACCTCACAATGTTATGGACAAGACAACCCACAAGTTTATGTATATAAACAGACCCCACAATGTCAAACTTTGGTAACTTCCTCAAAATACCCCACAATGCCTTGGACAACAACCTCACAATGTTATGGACAAGACAACCCACAAGTTTATGTATATAAACAGACCCCACAATGTCAAACTTTGGTAGTTTCCTTAAAATACCCCACAATGCCTTGGACAACAACCTCACAATGCAATGGATAAGACAACTCACAAGTTTATGTATAACCAGACCCCACAATGTCAAATTTTGGTAGGTTCCTTAAAATACCCCACAATGCCTTGGACAACAACCTCACAACGTTATGGACAAGACAGCTCACAAACAGACCCCACAATGTCAAACTTTGGTAACTTCCTCAAAATACCCCACAATGCCTTGGACAACAACCTCACAATGTTATGGACAAGACAACCCACAAGTTTATGTATATAAACAGACCCCACAATGTCAAACTTTGGTAGTTTCCTTAAAATACCCCACAATGCCTTGGACAACAACCTCACAATGCAATGGATAAGACAACTCACAAGTTTATGTATAACCAGACCCCACAATGTCAAATTTTGGTAGGTTCCTTAAAATACCCCACAATGCCTTGGACAACAACCTCACAATCCAATGGATAAGACAATTCACAAGTTTATGTATAACCAGACCCCACAATGTCAAATTTTGGTAGGTTCCTTAAACCCCCCACAATGCTTTGGACAATTACCCTGCTTAGTCCTTACTAAGTTTCATATTACACATATACCAAACCGATTCAAAGGTATGCTTAGTTATTTCCCCATTCCTTTGATGTATGCTTCTCCACTTCAGTGCTTTGTAAAAGCAGGTAACTGCAGCTTCAATGTAAATATAACCTCAAACTGGTATATATTTTGGTTATTTGGTACAAAACTTGACTGAAAAAATTTTAATCAATCAATTCATGGCCGCATCTGTATTACTTTACTAACGCCAGATATTATGGCTGCTCACCTTTCTGTCTCGTACGATTTTAATTTCCGTGATAATAACAAATTTTTTGTATCTGTGTTTTTGTTTTGTTTTCATTTTTTCATTAAAAATCAAATAGGGAGGCGACAATATTTTGAGCATTTTGAGAAAATGGGTTGGTCAAAAAGCAAGATCCAAAAACAAATCTTCTGTGTTTCAATCATAAAAGAGATCAGAATTCATCATAACAGAAAAAGCCAAAATTCGTAACACCAAGATATTCCAGTTTAGTGGAATGAGTAAAACCCATTTGTCATTGCCCAACAAGAAAACTGTCATACAGTTGATGGGCTTAATTTCCAATACATAACAACATAAACTCAGATGGTTAACATTTTAATTCTATCCAATATGTTTAGATTGACAAAAGTTGTTTTGAAAACTTATCTTACAATACATTGTTAGAATGCTGATGAATTTAATCAAGATATCTGGTATAACAAAAGTTCTAGGGACCTTAAAGGTCAACTGACTACTATGGAAATAGTCTTATAGGAAACCAATTTAGGTGGTATAATGGTAGCCATCTCGATTTAGGATCAACAAAAGATGTAACAACACTTTTTCAAGATCCTATCAGGATCATTTTAGTTTCAGCCAAATCGCATCTATAGTACTTGAAAAGAAGTTCAAAATGTGTTTTTAAGATGGCGACTGTGGCGACCATCTTGGATATCAGATAGACCCGAAAAATAACAACACTTGGTCGGGACCATATCAGGATCATTTATGCAACTTTCAGCTAGATTCCACGGTTAGAACTGGAGAAGAAGTTCAAAATGTGAAAAGTTAACACATGGTGGACAAAACAGATGACTGAAAAACAAGTATTACACGTAATCATGCTTTGCCACTCTTGCTTAGGTAAATTAAATGTTGGAAGTTTTTTTTGACAAATTGACAGTTAAAGTGGACTTTAACCCGAAAATATCCAGTATTTGTACGTACAATGTGAGTGACGCAAGAGTTTCTGGCAAAGTTTCAGTTCAATTGGATGTTAATTACCGTCGAAGACGAGATAAGTAGTAAAATACTAAAGCCCTTTTATTTGGGGTTATTTTACTTTACACACTTTCAAAATGAATTTACATGTATAAGTAAAAATCCTATATAACAGTAGAGGTAGTTTCACAACTTAAATGAACTTATAATGACATGATATGCATTGGATACCTTCCAATAATCAGTATTTAATGTCATTCAGACACATTCATAATGCCAGAAACTTTCATAACACATTGTAAAAAATACATTCAACTAAACTTGGTAGCCATTCGACCCAACAGACATAAAGTCTCCATGTTTGGTTATTGAGAAGTCATAACAGTCAAAGATTTGATCCCCTGAGTTTGATCATCATGTTGCTTAGTTTCTTTTTGATATTGTCCCTTTTGCGCAAATGAATTTGGCCTTTTTGCAATTTGCTTTTTCTCATCATGGACTCGATAAGCTTTTGTCCTGGCAGTTTATCATCTTTAAAATTTTGCTTGAACAAACTTTTTAGTTCCTGCTCTTCCTCACTAGTCCACTTCTGCCTCACTGACGGTTGATGTGCTTGCATCCTTCTCTTTTTGGGTATAGGCTCATATTCCTCCTCTTCCTCATCTATTTCGGTGATATCCGGTATGAAATCTTCATCCAATTCTGGAGTTTGTACCGGTGGTCGTTTCCTGTTCAAAGGCTGGTCTAATGTTCTAATGTTGATGGGGGAGTTACATCCACATCCGCCTGGACTTCCATAATTTCTGTTAAGAAATTAAAGATAAATTATCATTATTAATTACACAATAACCCTACTCCAAATTGACAAACAACCATAACTAGGACCCAAATTTGCCCAACATCTCTTTCACAAATTAACAGTTTCATCATTTTTCCAGTTTTTTCTGGAAATTCTTACCATCTAACTGTATTTCTTCTAAGCGTTTCCCACGGAATTGTCCCACCAGTCCAAGATCTTGAATGAGCAAAATTTTAGCCACTTCAATTCTCTCAAGCACATCTGATGTTTGTCTGTAATGTACAGTGTGTACATCCATGGTGTGACCTAAGTGGTCTATTATCCACTGTTTCTGTGATTCGTCAGTACTCATGGCCTAGAAAGATAAATGCCAAACTCAAAAAACTGTTAATAACCACAGTTTTTAATAATGAAGGCATTTAAGAAGATGAAAAGAAAATATATTAGGAAATAAAAAATTTTGAATGCTAAAATTTTTGGTTAAAAGTCTCTATTTAGTAAAACTGCTGCATTTTATGCATTTCAGTAATAATGGGAGAATGATGCTTTATTAAAGTAAAATACAGTTATCATATTAACAAGAAAATTTAAGACTCCTTGAATTATATCTATTCAAAAGTAAAAAGTTTTCATTTAATATCAAACAACACCCCATCATGCATACCTGTACCATTGTGGCCATATATTTTCTCATATTAGACGTTCTTATCAGGTCTGGTGATGACAAGCCTGCCCGTGGATCACGAGTCAGCTCAAGTATTGCATCATACGCTCGGAAGACACCAGCACCTACAATTCATAATTTCATTGTATTTTACTACCGTTATGAGGGTATAATAATGATGGTGCACCTGTAACTTAGGTAACCCCAGAGAAGCTGTGTTATGTTGAATTTTACACAGACTCCATTATCATTATACCTACATTATCACGTAACCAGGCTTGGCCATATCTATATATATATATATATATACCATCCCATGCATGGTTACATAATTTTCAGTTGATCCATTAACATTAGCCCCTTCATAAACTCAACGATATACAAAGCTATTCTATAGCTATAGAGTTATACACTGATAATGATAAATCTTTGAACATATGGTTATAGTTGTATTCAAACAAAACACAATTCATACTCTAAAAGATGTCATCCATAATTTTTAAGATGTGATATCTGATAGAGTCCATATATTTCGGTAAATGCCACTACTCATATTTATGGTTCTATTTTATAAATTTCATTAAGAAGTAACATCTACTTAATTACCATTTTCTTCCACCCAAAGTAAATCATCATGCCAAATTCTGAATGTCTCTGGCTTCTTTCGGAGGGCCTCTGAAATTACATGAAAATACACATGTACTACTGAAGAAAATACATTTTGTGTGAATCCAAGCAGAATTGTTGGGAATAACCGTATGATTAAATGTATTTTAAGTTATCAAGTAGCTATATGTATATATAAAGTCTGAAAAAAAAATCATAAGCAATGATGTAACTATTATTTAAATTAATGACTGCAGCAAATGCAGTCTATGGTCACAGGGTTTAGTAAGCGATAGTGCAATTTACACCTAGGATGATGTGAAATAAATTAAATATGTGGCCTGTTCTAAAAGGTATCCATTTCGTCACTTTCTTTTATTGACTTATATAAACCTGCATTGTATTGTTCCGGAAGTTTCCAAACTTGATCAGATGCTTAGAATATTGTGACCGATGCAAGAGTTTGTATGATACGCCGCTTGAAGTTTACACAAAACAAATGCGTTTAGCACTGTGTAATGTCATTGTTGTTAATTTATAGTAGATTATCGCTGACAAGTATATCTTAATATATGTTTTTGAAAGTTTGGTGTCACTTAATCATGGCGAAATCTATTAAACACTATAAGACACTGACTTGCGGCATCGTGTGCGCAGTTGAAATCTGCGCATAGCGGATGTACACAGACTCTTACACCCGACAAGGAAAATAATAGTACGAGTACACTCGCACTAAAAATCACTGAATGTTGAAATAAAAAACGTAAATCATAAACCTTAAGAGGTTTTTCGAAACTTGAAAGAGAAATTAAACAGTAAACATTTTGTTAACAGTTGAGTAAAATCCTCTGTATTTCTCTTAAAACGATAAAAACTGAACAGTTCTAATAAACAAGAGGCTCACGAATAAAAAAGCAGACTTGCCTCACTCTGGAATTTTTGCACATATTAAACTGTTGACATTTTCCACATATAATTTGACCTCAAATTACCTTACTCAAGATAAACCAATGAAGAATACAACATTAATATTCCATTTGTCTCAACATAATAACTGAATATTCATGCTAGCAAGTGATATTTAACATATTAATAAAACATAATAATTAGGTGTATATTGGGCATGGCAGAAAACTAAATCTGCTTTCATCAGCATTGATTAATTCCAGGTACCTGTTGTAAAACTGAGCAAAATTGATACAATAAAACAACAAAGGGTGTAAAATTTAGTATTTATAACAAAACAATCCTGTATAGCTGAGTCATGGTAATCAGGAAACTCAGGAGATTTTTGTAGTTGATAAAATGGGATTTTTAATCTTTACTAATATGCATTATTATCATATTTTGCAAATCAAAAGTTTGATCAATGGATTGGATAGGAAGTTTTCTGTTCAATAATTAACTTTGATGTATACAAAGGGGTACATCCATATAACACAATCAAATATGTGGTTCTTTTTTTTTAATATCCACTGGGCTTGCGTTTACATATTTTACACCCTTATTTAAAAAAAAACCAACAACTGTTCATGCAAGAAAACAAAAATCAACAAGTATTACTTTCTCCTTTGGCCTTCCAAATGTCGGCTCTAGGCCGAAAGGTTTCCAGCTTCTTAGCAAGAAATCTGATGAGGCAAAAAAAGTAACCAAGAAAAAAATTAAACACACATATTACAGCACATAGCAGAAGCCATATCGAAATCCAAAAAAATTGTTAAATAAATGTTATGTAAAATCTTCATATCATTATCTTAAATATTTAAGGAACGTTTATACCCAAAATTATCCAAAACCAAAAAGGAATAAATATCTATTGTAAATAAAATATAAACATGCAGTTGGAGGTTAATTAGTGACCATGCCAAAATTTTGACCTGGCCAGTGCATCATCAAAAGAATCTTATAAAATTGTGTTTATGTATGTTTCTCTTCAACTTGATGTTTTTAAAATTTGTAATCCATAGACTACAATTACATAGTGTTGGGAATAGGTTGCATTTTCATGATCTATCATCACTTCCAAGCAAGTGACTGATGATCAACTAATGATCAACTAATGATCGATCATGAGCTGAAGTTTACATTACTCAGAGTATAGATTTCATTTTATTTACTTATCTATGAATTCGAAATTACCAATCTACTTTCTCTTTTGTTTACCGGTAAATCACTTTTATTTCCTGATATTGTAGCGGGATCATCTTTCACACATTTTCATCGGAAAATGAAGATGTATTAGTTATTGTCTAAGTGCTCTGTTTCATTTAAATTGTTTCCCCAATAAAACGCTAGCTTTAAGCTTCCTTGGCAAGAAACACCTGTCTTGACCTGTCGTGACCCACACAATTTGTATCATTATATATTGTAAATGTTAGTCAAACTGTAATCGATCATGATAAACTTAGATTGAATAATCTGGATAGAAACGACTAGACATTGAATAAGTTGATAAATCGGAACAACACTACAATTATATGTGACTGATAAATATTTTGCATATCAGTTTATTTTCTTTCATTTCATATTTAACATGTGCATAAGTGTAAGAGTTGAAATGAGGGTAATGATGCATATATGATAAATGTATACTTACACAGCATCGTCTGCCCTGCAGTATACCTCCGTTTTGCAGTACCCTCTACCCTCTGCAATAACAGTAACCTCTACCCTAACTGGCCACATGAAGGATGGTGGCATCCCGGGTAACTGGGCCCATGCATATGTTCCCTTTCTACTGGCCATATTTTAGTTAGTTCCTAAAATTAGCAAAACGGTACATGGAGATGTATTCTTCAAAGAAACAAATTAAATATTAAGTATCAAATTGTGACAAAATCTGCAAATTTTGACTATATATCGATGGCATGCCGACAACAATTACATTAACATTTGCACTCTTACAACAAGACTAATTTTTCGTTTTCAGTTCCAGAATTTCAATCAAGAAAGATCTGCATTCCATCTGTGAAATAGGTAGGACCAATTTCTATATAAAGCACACAGTGTCAGCATAATAACGACGAGGACACACGCGATAATAAGAAGAGCAGTCAATATGAGCACGGAAAACACGTCCGCCATTTTGTTCCTTTTCGATGATAGCTTCCCGCACTTGTAAAAGCGCCAATTAAATGAAAAGATATAGCAAATCCAATTTCCACTTTCAATAAAATAATATTCACACTATCAATTCAATTCTTTCAATGAAATAATATTCAAACTATCAATTCAATTATCAAAATGATATTGCTTTTATTTACGCCGATCACGTGTCAGTTTCCCCGTATCCTTCAAAACGAAAGTAGGCTTACAAATAATCTCGTAACAAGTGATCTCGCACTCCAAACCTTATCAATAACATCTAAATAAGGAATTTTGTTGTTTTGTACATCTGTTCAATTTCATTTAATATCATTAAATTAATGACCTGTTAGCCTACGTTGTTGTTTACTGAGTGTACAAAATGGCAACCAGACTGGGCTATCAATCTACCCCACATACAAGGACAAAGAGTTTGCTCCAGATAAATACACGAAATACAACATTTTCCCTCCAATATGTTAAAACTAAGGATGTTTACGAAAATTCTAATAACACTATTCCATCTATTTGTCACACGCTGTCAATACAAATAAGAAAACTTACCTTCTTTGACTGAAGGGGTGAACCATCCAAAATGGCGGACCGAATCAATGTCGAGAGATGACGAAATAACGTAAAGTCTCGTTGTATTCGGAAGGCCTCGGGAATCATCAAAGATATTTTATTCGGAAAATTATGCTCAATTCACGGTGTTGTCCGTCACCAACCACCTTGTCGGCGATGGACATTGTCCGTTATAATGGACAAAACATTCTGGGGTTGTTTTTTTTTTTATTTAACCAGCAACCCCACAGCGTCAAATTAGACCGAAATACAACTTTTGCTTGTGGGGTCGACCCCACATGTGAAAAATACCCCACAATGCACATTACCACAGAAGAAATACCCCACAATGTATGCTCTGTAAGAGCGGACGGACGGACGGACGGACGGACGGACGGGGAAGGGGTTATATACAGTGCTTTTTTTTTTTTTTTTTTTTTTTCTGGTGCTGGAATAGATAAAAAGTAGATAGGTTAAAAATCCTGACAAAAAATGAGGTGTTTATTTGTGAGTGGGGGCTTCAAGGGCTACGTTGTTTATGTTTGCCTTGAAGCCCTCCAGTGTAGTGTTTTGTACTGTTGCCACAGGGAGGAGATTCCAGTATGTGATGGTGTGTGGGAAAAAGGAGTACTTAAATGTATCCTTTGTGGCGGCGATGTGTCTGTATGCATAGGGATGTGTGTGTCTAGTGCGGGTGTCTACAGGTGTTAGGTATTGTTCTGGGTTGATGGCAACGAGATGGTGTGTGTGATTTTATATAGGAGGATGAGTCGTGATTGTAGACGGCGGCGTGTTTGTAGTGTTGGCCATTGGAGTGTGTATAACATGTCTGAGACTGAAGAAGTGTTATGATACCTGTTTTGTACATATCTTGCTGCTCTGCGTTGAGTTTTTTCTATTTGTTGTATTTGGCCAGTATTGTGTGGGTCCCAGATAGAGGAGCAGTACTCAAGTTTGGGTCTAACAAGTGTTTTATATGCGTGTTCTTTAATGTGTGGTGAATTGATTGTGAGGTTTCGTTTTAGGAAACCTAGTGTTCTGTTTGCATTTGCGGTGATGTTGTTTATGTGTTTGTCCCATTGGAGGTTGTTTTGCAGTGTGAGGCCTAAGTATTTACTGTGTTTGACGTGTTCAAGTGAGTGGTTATGGAGAGTGTAGTTGTGGTGGATTTTGTTGCGTTTGGTGGTAGTGGAGATGACGTTGCACTTGTCGGGGTGAAATCGCATTAGCCAGTCGTGTTCCCATTGTCCTGCATTGTCAAGGTCGTGTTGTAGTTTCTGTGTGTCTTCTTGTTTGTGTATGGTCTTGTAAATGATACTATCGTCTGCAAAAAGTCTAAGGGTGCTGTGTTTCATGTATTCATGTAGGTCGTTGATATATATTAAGAAAAGTATGGGGCCCAGACAGGTTCCTTGAGGGACTCCGGATGTTACTGGTATTTTGTGTGAGTGTTTGCCCTCAAGTATTACTGTCTGGGTGCGATGTGAAAGAAAATCTGTTATCCATGCATGTGTGTTACCTGTGATACCGTAGTATTTGAGTTTGTACTGAAGGCGTTTGTGTGGTACTTTGTCAAAGGCTTTTGCAAAGTCCATGATTATGATGTCTGTCTGCGTGTTGTTGTTGTGGTTTTGTGTGAGGTCGTGTATGAACGTGGCCAGTTGGGTTTCGCACGATCTGGAAGGTCTAAAGCCGTGTTGTTTGTCGTAAAGTATGTTGTTGTTTTCCAGATGTGACATGGTGGCGCTGGTGATTATATGTTCCATTAATTTGCATGTGATGCATGTGAGTGATATTGGTCTGTAGTTTGCGGGATTGTATTTGTCGCCTTTTTTTGTAAATGGGATTGACATTTGCGTGTTTCCAGTCGTGGGGAAGTGTTCCTGTGGTGAGTGAGCATGTAAATATTTTTGTAAGGATTGGAGCTGTGATGTCTTTGAGTTCTTTCAATATTCTGCCATGGATGTTGTCGGGGCCAGTTGCTTTATGCGGGTTTATATTGTTCAGTAGTTTGTGTATGCCCTGTTGTGTTATGTGGATGTCTGGCATAATTGGGTGTGGTGAAGGTCCTTTGTCAGGTATGGTTGTATTCTGTTCTTGTGTAAAAGCAGACTGGAATTGTTGGTTTAAGATGTTGGCTTTGTCAGTTGTGTCCGTCAATAGATGTCCGTCTTTCCGTAGGGCTGTGATGTCAGAGTTCTCTTTCTTAGTTGTTTTTATGTACGAGAAAAGTTTTTTGGGATTGTGTTTTTTGTTAGGGTGTGAGGATCGAGGTTCGTCTATTGGTATGTCTGTTATCATTTTTTCTAGGTAGTTGAGGTATGCGTTTCTGGTTTGTTTTTGTAGTTCTGATTTTGTTGCTTTATATTTATGTTTGATTTCTGGTTTGGATTTATGCTGTTTGTGTAAGCGTTTGGATTTGTTTATGAGTTGGCGAATGGGGCGGGTTATCCAAGGGAGTTTGGATTTGTGTGTGATGTGCTTGGTGGGTATGTTTTTGTCTATGGATTTGTTTAGTGTTGTTTTGAAGGAGTGCCAGATCCCCTCTATGTTGTCGTTAGATCGTTCGTCCAGTTGTGTATTTAATTGTTCAAGGTCAGTCTTTATGTTGTCCCAGTTGGCTTTATTGTAGATGAGGATGTCTCTAGGTGGTCTTCTGATCTTTTTTAGTCGGACGTCAATTTCGGTGTAAACAATGTCGTGGTCTGATTTTCCTAGTGGTGGTAATATTTCTTGTTTGTTGATGATGGATGGCCTATTGGTTAGTGTAAGGTCTAATATGTGTTCGCCACGAGTGGGGGAAGCTGTCGTTTGAGTGAGAGACTTGTCATTGATGATGTTAAGTAGGTGTTGGTGTAGCTTAGGTTGTGGTGTGCTTGGGGTGGTGGTGTTGGTGTGCCAGTCTATATGGGGTAGGTTGAAGTCTCCACTGATGTATGTTATTATGTTATTGTTTTGGCCTATTCTATTTATGGAGTCTTCGAGGTGTTCGATTGATTTTCCTTTGTCTGAGGGTGGTCTGTAGTATGCGCCTACTGTTAGGTTATGTGAATTTGTCATGTTGATGTTAATATATATAGATTCGTTGTCTGTGTCTAGTTCTTTTGCATGTTCTGAGTGGTATGCATTTGTTACTGCTATCAGAACTCCACCGTGGCTTTGTCCTTTTTTGTTTGGAGTTCTGTCTTTCCTGTATGTTGTGTAGGAGTGTGATGGGAAAATATTCGTGGGATGGGATGTTATTGTTGAGCCATGTTTCCATACCTATTACTATGTCCGGTTTGAGTGTGTGAAGCAGGTGTTCCAGTTCGGGTTTTTTATTGGAGATGGATTGGAAATTAATGGTAGCTATCCTAGTGGGTTTGATGAATCTGTTGTTTGTGTTGGGCGAGGTGGTTTGTTTTTTTGGTGAGTAGGATGCTTTGGGAGGACCGGGACTTTTAGGGTCATCACTACTGGAGAGGGTGCTTGTGTCATGTAGGTGTGAAAATTTGTTTTGAGATATCAGTTGGGGATGTATCAAAGAGTGTGGAGGAGAAATTTGGAAGACCACAGTTTAGGCAATCCCAGGTTACACCACTGTGATCTAAGTGCTTGAGTTGGGATTTATTTATCCCTTGGCAGTCAACATGGTACCAAACGTTGCAGGTGTCGCAACACACTGCATTTGATTTCCATGTCACTGCCTTCGAGCATGTGCCACAGGGGTATCTGGGAGTCCTCGGACCGGGGTTTAGTTCAGTATCAGAAGCAATGGAGAGAAGAAGGATGAAAAGATAATTACTACTGGGTTTTATTGTTTTGTATTTTAGGCGTGTGAGAAGTGTGGGGCATATTGCTAAGCAATGTCGATGTATGTTTGTTTGCGGACGATTGGGGGCGAGTTGTCTTGTGATACTGCTTGGTGTGTTGTTTGTGAGCCAGAAGGCTAGAAGGGCTAATGAAAACATCAAAGAAGTGAGTTTCATAATGTGTATTGTGTGCGGTGTTTGTCTGGATTGTGTGGGGATTTAGTATAAGAGGCTGGGACAGGATCAGCTGAAGATGGTACGAAGGGGAAACCGGAAGTTGGTTTGGTAAGATGGCGAGATGGGAATAGATCGGGTAGGGCAGAAAAAATATTGCAATAGGACAATAGGAGTAGCGGGAGGGACGAAATAAGTATCGGACTGGGTAAGGGGGGCTATGAGAGAGATAGGGGAACAGTTTGTGATGGGTAAGGTGCAATTTGAATTTGGAAATACGGGCAGAGAATGAGGACAACAGCAAGTGAGTGTTACCTGGAAGCCACGCATGCGCCAATCTGGATTGATTTGACTCGATAATAACGGGTACAACATCAAAATACCCACGCAAATAATCTAGAAATAAAGCAGAAAGGTTACTTACCACAGTCTGTAATCTGTGCCTGAATCACACGGCGTAATATGTCGGTAAATCCATACTGGGTACACGACAACAAAGAAACATGTCTACCGCCGTTCACAGCTCAGTCCGTGCACACTTACCTGTTATACGCGTTTTTTTCCGCCCAGCAATACCTGACCGTTAAAGATACTTACCTCGGTAAGACAAAATAATTTCAAAACATACATTACAAACTCCAGAGTATACATGCTTGCGTGACAATGATCTTCTGGTAAATCTCTGGAGCGGACTTGATTCCGAATGGTAGACGTAACCAACGATAACGCCCTATAGGTGTGTTGAAAGTTGTGAGATAAGATGACGCCTCATCCAGTTGTATTTGAAGGAAGCCTGATTTTGCATCCAGAACTGAGAATATCTTGGCATCAGGGATGTCTGTAATGACCTCGTCAATAGTTTTCATAGGGTGGTGCTCTCGCAGTATGGCCCTATTAAGATCCCGTGGGTCTATACATATGCGGATCTTGTCTCCTCTCACATTGACTACCATTGAACTGACCCATTCAGTCGGCTTGTCGACTCGGGTAATGTAACCATTTTCCTCCATTTCCCTTAGCTTTTCAATAGCTTTGGGCTTAATGGCAGCTGGAAGTTTACGTGCTGGGTGTATGATTCCTGTCGCTGTTTTGTCAATAGATAGACTGTATGTACCTGGTAATGTCCCAGTAGTTTTGACTAAATCAGGAAAGTCTCTAATAAGTTCATCCTCAGCAGGTGTTGGACATGAATATATTCAAGGGGTTTTCAGGTGCAGAGAGCAAGTTGAGTGCTATGGCTGAATCACCACTGATTATGTTCTCCTGCTCAATGTCAACAATCTCAAAGTCTGTTTCCCTTGTATGACTCCCATGTGACACATTTAGTCTGCTCCAATAGGTTTAATTTTGTGGTTACTGAATGACTTCAGCATTCTATGAGATTCGGCTATGTATACTTCTCCAGGCAGTTCTTCAACTTCTGTCCTTGTTAATATACTAACCCTTGCTCCAGTGTCTATGCGAAACTTCACATCTTTCCCATTTATGTTCAAATGAGTGACCCATTTATCATCAACAGCCTTTACATCTGTAACAGTTGTACTGTTAATTGTCAATAGTTCATCTTCTGAAACATTTTCACATGAGCTATATCTAGGTTGTATGCTGTGTACTTTGTTTTTCTTTTTTTCTACACATCTTTTTCCAGTGATCCTGACCTTTGCAATAATTACAGGTGGTTCCCTTGGCAGGACATTTGCCATAGTCATGAGTAAACCCACATTTCCCACAAGTGTTACTTGTCGACTTTGCCGTGTAGTTCTTGTTATGGTCATGCTGTACATGTGATGTAGACGATTTGGATGTTTGTTTTGGTTTTGTTGTTGTGTAATTTCTCCTATTTTGTTTTGAAGAATTTACTTTCAGAACTTCCTCACCTCTCATCATTTTGACCTGTGCCTGTGAAGCTCGAATTGCTGACCAATCTGTATTGCTTTATTGATAGTAATGTCCTGACCCTGGTCTAGCAACCTTTCTTGAACTTTCTTTTGCCTGACCCCGGCAATTATTAGGTCTATCAATACATCATTTGTATTTGTGTATTCACAATCCATGGCTAGAAGTTTCAGATCTTTGACGAAATTATCAAATGTTTCTGTATCTGTCTGTTTTCTCTGATGTAGCTTGAAACGCGCAATTCTTTTATTTTTCTTGGGCCTAATGTACGCATCAAATTTGTCTAGAATTTATCTGGGTCATTTTTATAGTGATCGTCATCCCAAGTGAGTGTTGTAATTGAACTCTTCATGTTCCTGGCCAAATTCCGATCCATCGATGTAAATCAGCCTCTGATTTAGTGACGTTTGATACAGAACCATGTGTAAAATTGAAGTCGAGAATGTAAATCATGTGACCGGTAATTCCATGTAAAATAGTCACATGGTTGTAAATCATGTGGTAATTTAACCATGTAAAATACATATCTGTAAATCATGTGACGTAATTAACCATGTAAAATATGTCGATGTAAATCATGTGACGTAATTAACCATGTAAAATAGTCGGTGTAAATCATGTGACGTAATTAACCATGTAAAATAGTCGATGTAAATCATGTGACGTAATTAACCATGTAAAATAGTCGATGTAAATCATGTGACGTAATTAACCATGTAAAATAGTCGATGTAAATCATGTGACGTAATTAACCATGTAAAATAGTCGATGTAAATCATGTGACGTAATTAACCATGTAAAATAGTCGATGTAAATCATGTGACGTAATTAACCATGTAAAATAGTCGATGTAAATCATGTCACGTAATTAACCATGTAAAATAGTCAATGTAAATCATGTAACGTCATGACCCGGGTAAAATAGTCGATGTAAAATCATGTGACGTAATTACCCATGTAAAATAGTCGATGTAAATCATGTGACGTAATTAACCATGTAAAATGAGTCGATGTAAATCCTGTAACGTCATTAACCATGTAAAATAGTCAATGTAAATCATGTAACGTAATTACCCATGTAAAATAGTCGATGTAAATCATGTGACGTATTAAACATGTAAAATAGTCGATGTAAATAATGACATAAGTAAATAGTCGATGTAAATCATGTGACGTAATTAACCATGTAAAATAGTCGATGTAAATCATGTGACGTAATAAACCATGTAAAATAGTCATGTAAATCATGTGACGTA
The DNA here is from genome assembly GCF_041381155.1 of Argopecten irradians. NCBI lineage: Eukaryota > Metazoa > Mollusca > Bivalvia > Pectinida > Pectinidae > Argopecten > Argopecten irradians. The sequence goes on along the minus strand of NW_027187652.1, from coordinate 30,108 downwards.
ATAAACCATGTAAAATAGTCGATGTAAATCATGTGACGTAATAAAAATAATGTAAATCATGTGACGTAATTAAACCATGTAAAATAGTCGATGTAAATCATGTGACGTAATTAAACCATGTAAAATAGTCGATGTAAATCATGTGACGTAATAAACCATGTAAAATAGTCGATGTAAATCATGTGACGTAATTAACCATGTAAAATAGTCGATGTAAATCATGTGACGTAATTAACCATGTAAAATAGTCGGTGTAAATCATGTGACGTAATTAACCATGTAAAATAGTCGGTGTAAATCATGTGAACGTAATTAACCATGTAAAATAGTCGATGTAAATCATGTGACGTAATTAACCATGTAAAATAGTCGGTGTAAATCATGTGACGTAATTAACCATGTAAAATAGTCGATGTAAATCATGTGACGTAATTAACCATGTAAAATAGTCGATGTAAATCATGTGACGTAATTAACCATGTAAAATAGTCGATGTAAATCATGTGACGTAATAAACCATGTAAAATAGTCGATGTAAATCATGTGACGTAATTAACCATGTAAAATAGTCGATGTAAATCATGTGACGTAATTAACCATGTAAAATAGTCGATGTAAATCATGTGACGTAATTAACCATGTAAAATAGTCGGTGTAAATCATGTGACGTAATTAAACCATGTAAAATAGTCGATGTAAATCATGTGACGTAATTAACCATGTAAAATAGTCGATGTAAATCATGTGACGTAATTAACCATGTAAAATAGTCGATGTAAATCATGTGACGTAATTAACCATGTAAAATAGTCGGTGTAAATCATGTGACGTAATTAACCATGTAAAATAGTCGTGTAAATCATGTGACGTAATTAACCATGTAAAATAGTCGATGTAAATCATGTGACGTAATTAACCATGTAAAATAGTCGGTGTAAATCATGTGACGTAATTAACCATGTAAAATAGTCGATGTAAATCATGTGACGTAATTAACCATGTAAAATAGTCGATGTAAATCATGTGACGTAATTAAACCATGTAAAATAGTCGATGTAAATCATGTGACGTAATTAACCATGTAAAATAGTCGATGTAAATCATGTGACGTAATTAAACCATGTAAAATAGTCGATGTAAATCATGTGACGTAATTAACCATGTAAAATAGTCGATGTAAATCATGTGACGTAATTAACCATGTAAAATAGTCGATGTAAATCATGTGACGTAATTAACCATGTAAAATAGTCGATGTAAATCATGTGACGTAATTAACCATGTAAAATAGTCGATGTAAATCATGTGACGTAATTAACCATGTAAAATAGTCGATGTAAATCATGTGACGTAATTAACCATGTAAAATAGTCGATGTAAATCATGTGACGTAATTAACCATGTAAAATAGTCGATGTAAATCATGTGACGTAATTAACCATGTAAAATAGTCGATGTAAATCATGTGACGTAATTAACCATGTAAAATAGTCGATGTAAATCATGTGACGTAATTAACCATGTAAAATAGTCGATGTAAATCATGTGACGTAATTAACCATGTAAAATAGTCGATGTAAATCATGTGACGTAATTAACCATGTAAAATAGTCGATGTAAATCATGTGACGTAATTAACCATGTAAAATAGTCAATGTAAATCATGTGACGTAATTAACCATGTAAAATAGTCAATGTAAATCATGTAACGTCATGACCCGGGTAAAATAGTCGATGTAAATCATGTGACGTAATTACCCATGTAAAATAGTCGATGTAAATCATGTGACGTAATTAACCATGTAAAATAGTCGATGTAAATCATGTGACGTAATTAACCATGTAAAATAGTCAATATAAATCATGTGACGTAATTAACCATGTAAAATAGTCGATGTAAATCATGTGACGTAATTAACCATGTAAAATAGTCGATGTAAATCATGTGACGTAATTAACCATGTAAAATAGTAAATCATGTGATAATAAATAAGTAATCTCCTTAATAATACCATGTAAAATTAGTCGATGTAACTAATCATGTGACGTAATTAACCCCATGTAAAATTAGTCATATAAGACCCTAAATCATTAACGTTAATACCATGTAAAATAAGTCGGATGTAAATCATGTGATAAATTATATTCCATAATTACAGTAATTTTGACGTAATAGGATCAAAATTTTGTAAACTCATTGGATCGATATTAAATGGTGAATGTTATTGACGTAATATCTCCGATTAAATCATGTGGACGTTGTAAAAATGGTTTCATTATAAATTTACAATTATAAATATTCGATTGAACATGTGACGTATATAATAAAGTAACATGTAAAATTCACCAAATCATGTAAGGATGATATAAACAGTTTGTAAGTCTATGTCGTTGTACGTAAATTTGTAACATCATTGACTAATGTACCATTCAATTTGTGTTGTTTCCCTACATTTTACGTGTAAATTAACGGTTTTATTTCAGGTTATTATGTAGTTTAATTTTTACTAATAGGCATAGTAAATTCACTTGGTAAATTGTTTCAGGCGTAATTATGTATGTGTTGTATTCCGAAATTAATCAACTGTAAATAACAATGGTTGTTTTTTTAAAAATGATTATCCAGTATGTGTAATGTATCTCCTATCATTGTACTGTAGTCGAATTACAGGTTTTTGTATTTAGGCCTAGGATTTTGTATGTGTTATGTACCTATTATGTACCCTGTCTGTACAAAATATCTCCGGATTTATTTCAGGCCTAGGATTTTGTAATTTACGTATGTACTATGTACGTGGATACTCTGGTACATATTTTAGTCTATAAACATATGTACAATTATTCCGGATCATTGTACTGGTACTATGGTTATATTGTCAAATCTATGATAATATGGATATGTGTTGTATGTCCATTACATCTGTAAATGGTACTCCCGGTTTTATTAAGTAATATGTAATTACCCGTATGTGTACAATATCCCGGACATGTGTACTGGTAATCCGGTTTTATTTTCACTTGGCCTAGGTTAAATGATTGTATCTCCTACATCTGTACGTGACTATGTACATTAAGTTTGTGATTTCAAGTGAATTATATACGGATTCATTGGACTGTAGTATGTATCTCCTAATATAAAATTGTTGTACGAGGTCATATGTACATTACAAATGATAATTAACCCTGGATTAAGTTGTGTCCTGTCATGTAAGTTGTATCTCCTTACATTGTGTACAATGGTACCCGGTTCATTTTGACATGGTTATTACATGTATGTGTGTACAATACATCCCGGATCATTGGACATACTTGTACATTACAGGTTATGTATGATATCCCGGATATCTCCTGACATCTGTACATTACATTTTTACAGGATAGGATTTGTATGACTGTTGTACATTACATCTTGTGTACGTAATTGATACTCCCGGATTTATTTCAGGACTGGATTATGTACATTACAGGTTGTGTACAATGATACCCGGATCATGGACTGACAATGTACATTACAGGTTGTGTACAATGATATCCCGGATTTTATTTCTGATTAACATTATGTACTGTGTTGTATATCCCGGATCATTGTACGTGGTACTCCGGTTTTATTTACAGGTATCAGGTCTAGGATTAATTATGTATGTGTTGTATCTCCTACATCTGTGACGTGTACATTACAGGTTTTATTTCAGGCCCCTAGGATTTGATGTATGTGTTGTATCATCCTACATCTGTACGTGATACTCCGGTTTTGGATGTACATTACAGGTTGTGTACAATGTATCTCCGATCATGTACGTGGTATATGTTTTAAGGTTTGTACAATGATAACTAGGATTATTGGACTGAATATGTTTTACAGGTTGTATCATTACATCTGTATGGTATTGGACTGACAATGTACATTTCAGGTTGTGTACAATGTATCCCGTTTATCATTGGACTGTACGATGTACATTACAGGTTGTGTACAATGATATCCCGGATCATTGGACTGACTGTGTGAGCGTTACATGGTTCTATCGTGTACAATGATATCCCGGATCATTGGACTGACTAATGTACATTACAGGTTGTGTACAATGATATCCCGGAATCATTGGACTGACAATGTAACCATTACAGGTTTATGTGTGCTACCAATGATATCCCGGATCATTGGACTGAATATGTACATTACAGGTGGGATCGTGTGCAATGATCATCCCAGATCATTGGACTGACTATGTACATTACAGGTTGTGTGCAATGATATCCCGGTCATTGGACTGATCTGATGTACTTACGGTTGTGTACAATGCTACCAGGACTCATTGGGACTGACTATGTACATACAGGTTGTGTACAATGATATCCCGGATCATTGGACATGACTATGTACTTACAGGTTGGTACATGGCATATCGGATCATTGGACTGACTATGTTTACTTACAGGTTGTGTACAATGATTTATCCGGATCATTGGACCTGACTATGTACGATTACAGGTTATGTACAATGATTATCCAGATCATTGGACTAGACTATTGTAACATTACAGGTTGTGTACCATTGATATTCCAGATCATTGGACTGACCTTACTGTACGTTACAGGTTGTGTACAATGATACCCAGCGGATCATTGGACTTGACACATTACATTACAGGTTGCTGTTACAATGAGTATCCCGAGCATCATTGGACCTGACTATGTACATTACAGGTTGTGTACAATTGATATCCCGGATCATTGGACTGACTGTGAACGCATTTACAGGTTGTTTGTACCAATGATATCCCGGATTCATTGGGACTGGACTGTGTACCATTACAGGTTGATGTACAAGGTTACTCCGGATAATTGGACTGACTTTGTACATTACAGGTTGTGTACAATGATCATTCCCGGAATCATTGGACCTGACCAATGTAACATTAAAGGTTGTGTTACAATGATATCCCGGATCATTGGGAAGCTGAATATGTACATTACAGGTTGGTGTGCCAATGATATCCCGGATTCATTGGGACTGGACTTTGTACATTAGACAGTTGTGCTGCTATGATATCCGGATCATTGGACTGACCTTTTGTACATTACAGGTTGTGTACCAATGATACCCCCGGATCATTGGAGTCTGACTATGTACATTTACAGGTTGTGTTACAATGATATCCCCGGTTCATTGGACTGACTATGTACATTACAGGTTTGTGTTACAATGATAGCCCGGATCATTGGAATGAATTTGTACATTACAGGTTTGTGTACAATGATATCCCGGTTCATTGGACTGAATATGTACATTACAGGTTGTGTACAATGATTATCCCGGCATCATTGGACTGGACAATGTTACATTTACAGGTTGTGTACATTGAGTATCCCGGATCATTGGACCTGACTATGTACCATTACAGGTTGTGTACAATGATATCCCGGATCATTGGACTGACACAGTACATTACAGGTTGTGTACAGATGATATCCCGGATCATTGGGACTGACTATGTACATTATCAGGTTGTGTACAATGATGTCCCGGCATCAATTGGAACTTGACTATGTACATTACAGGTTAGTCTGTACAATGATATCCCGGATTCATTGGAACTGACTATGTTTGTTACAGGTTGGTGTACAATAATAACCCCGGATCATTGGAACTGCACTATGTACATATACAGGTTGTGTACAATGATATCCCGGATCATTGGACTGACAATGTACATTACAGGGTTGTGTACAATGATATCTACGGATCATCTGGAACCTGAATACTATGTTACATTACAGCTTGTGTTACAATGATATCACCGGACCATTGGAACCTGACTATGTACATTACAGGTTGTTGTACTAATGATATTCCCGGATTCATTGGGAACTGACTTGTTGTACCATTACAGGTTTGTTTATAATGATTTCCCGGATCATTGGACCTGACAATGTACATTACAGGTTGTGTACAATGATATCCTGGATCATTGGGAGCTGACTTTGTACATTACTGGTTGTGTACAATGATATCCCGGTATCATTGGACTGACTATTGTACATTACAGGTTTGTGTTACTAATGACTGTCCCGGATCATTGGAATTGACTCAGTACATTACAGGTTGTGTACTAGACCCAACACCCGGTATTCATTGGATCTGACTATGTATCTTTACAGGTTGTGTACAATGATATTCCTGGATCATTGGACTGAATTATGTACATTACAGGTTGTGTAACAATGATATCCCGGATTTCATTGGGAGCTGAATATGTACATTACAGGTTTGTGTTCTATGATGTGTCACGGATCAATTGGACTGACTATGTATAATTACAGGTTGTGTATCAATGATTTCCCGGTAATCATTGGACTGACCTATATACATTACATGGTTGGTGTACATAAATCACCGGATATTGGATGAATATGTACATTACAAGGTAGTGTGCAATGATATCCGGAACATTGGACTGACAATGTACATTACCCGGTTGTGTACAATGACTATCCCGGATCATTGAACTGACTATGTACATTACAGGTTGTGTACAATGATATCCAGGATTCATTGGACTGACTTTGTACATTACAGGTTGTGTACAATAATTTCCCGGATCATTGGATTGACTTTTTAACATTACAGGTTCTTGTGTACAATGAGTTATCCACGGGGATCATTGGACTGACTATGTACATTACAGGTTGTGTACAATGGATATTCCCGGATCATTGGGACGCTGGACTATGTACCATTACAGGTTCGTGCTATACAATGATATCCCGGGATCATTGGGTCTGAATAAAGTACATTACAGGTTCGTGTACAATTGATACCCAGGAATCATTGGGATCTTGAAATATGTACAATTACAGGATTGTGTGTACAATGGATATCCCGGATTCATTGGAGCTGACCTATGTACAATTACAGGTTAGTGTACTATAATATCCCGGATCATTGCGACCTGACTGAATATGTACCATTACAGGTTGTGTACAAATGATGTCCCGGTCATTGGAACTCCGATTATGTACCTTACAGGTTGTGTACCAATAATATCCCGGGATCATGGGAGCTGACTATGTACTGTATGTTACAGGGTTGTGTACAATAATATCCGTGATCATTGGAACTGTCTATTTGTTACATTACACGGTTCGTGTACAATGGATACCCGGGGAGGATCATTGGATCTGAATATAGTTCATTACAGTTTGTGTACATTGGATATCCCGGAATCATTTGACTGACTTATGAATATACATTACTGCTTGTGTACAATGGATAATCACGGATCATTGACCTGGACCTATGTACATTTACATGTTGATGTACAGATGATACCCCGGATCATTGGACTGACTCTTGTTGACATTACAGGTTGTTTACGCAATGATTACCCGGATCTTGGGAGCTCTGACAATGTACTTTACTAGGTGGTGTACAAATTATCATCCTGGATCATTGGACTGGACTATGTACATTACAGGTTGTGTACAAATGATGTCCCGTGATCATTGGATCTGGACTATTGTACATTACAAGGTTGTGTGTACAATGATGTCCTGGATCATTAGGATTGACACATGTACGATTACAGGTTGTGTACCAATGGTATCCCGGATCATTGGGGACTGACTAATGTACATTACAGGTTAGTGTACAATGATACCCTGGATCCATTGGATGGACTATGTACATTTACAGGTTGTGTACAATGATACCCCGGATCTCATTAGACTGAACAATGTACATTACTCGGTATGTGTCCTATGATGTTCAGGATTCTATTGGACTGACGTATGTATATTACAGCTTGTTGTATACAATGATATCCCGGATCATTGGACTTGGACTACTGTACATTACAGGTTGTGTACAATAATATCACGGATCATTGGACTGGACTTTGTACATTTACAGGTTGTGTGCAATGATATCCCGGATCATTGGGAATGACAGAATGTACATTAAGGGTTGTGTACAATGATATCCTGGATCATTGAACTGACTATTTACATTACAGGTTGTGTCACAAGATATCCAGGATCATGGGACATGGACTATGTACATTACAGGTGGCTTTGTGTACAATTAATTTCCGGATCATTGGATTGACAATTTACATTACCAGGTTGTATACCAATGATATCACGGAATCAATTGGAACTGACTATTGTACATTACAGGTCGTGATACATAATAATATCCCCGGATCATCTGCGATGCTGAACGTATGGTACAATACAGGTTGTGTACAATGATTGTACACAGGATCATGGGACCTGAATTATGTCACTATTACAGGTTTGTGTTACCATATGAATATCCAGGGGATCATTGGACAGGATTATGTACAATACGGGTTGATGTACAATAATAATCACGGATCATTGGACTGAATATGTTCATTACAGGTTGCTTCGGCTCTGTGATAGCAATGATATCCCGGATCATGGGCCTGAATAATGGTACATTTACAGGTTGTGTACAATGATATTACCGGGATCATTGAACTGACTTATTGTACATTACAGGTTGTGTACAATGATATTCCCGGATCATTGGACTGACTATGTACCATTACAGGTTGTGTACAATAATAATCCCGGATAATTGGATGACCTTCTTACGACATTACAGGTTGTGTACAATGATATCACGGATCATTGGACCTGGACTCCCCGATGTACATTAGGGGTTGTGTACAATAATATCCCGGATTCATTGATGACTATGTACATATACAGGTAGTGTACAATGATATCCCGGATCATTGGACCCTGAATTATGTGTACAATACAGGATCATGTGTACAATGATATACCCGGGATCATTGGACGCTGACATATGTACATTACAGTACAGGTTGTGTACAATGATATCCCGGATCATTGGACTGATATGTACATTACAGGGTGTGTTGTACACAAGATCATTGGACACTATGTACATTAACAGGTTGTGTACATATCCCGACAAGGACTTGACTATGTACATTACAGGTTGTGTACAATGATATCCCGGATCATTGGACTGACTATGTACATTACAGGTTGTGTACAATGATAATCCCGGATCATTGGACTGACTATGTACATTACAGGTTGTGTACAATGATATCCCGGATCATTGGACTGACTATGTACATTACAGGTTGTGTACAATGATATCCCGGATCATTGGACTGACTATGTACATTACAGGTTGTGTACAATGATATCCCGGATCATTGGACTGACTATGTACATTACAGGTTGTGTACAATGATATCCGGGATCAATTGGAGCTGACTATGTACATTACGAGTTGTGTACAATGATATCCCGGATCCATTGGACTGGACTATGTACATTACAGGTTGTGTACAATGATACCCGGATCATTGGACGCTGACTATGTAAACATTTACAGGTTCGTGTACAATAATGATATCCGGATCATTGGACTGACTATGTACATTACAGGTTGTGTACAATGATATCACGGATCAATGGACTGGACTATGTACAATTACAGGTTGTCAAGTAAAGACACCTGTCCCACATTACTAATTTGTACGTACAAATTGAGACACCAGAACACAACGAATACTAAGTTATAACGGACAAGTTAGGCACCTTACACACAAAACTATTTGTACATACAAAGTAGACACCTGACAACACGATACTAAGTTTACGTACAAGTTAATCACATGACAACACTATACTAAGTTATACGTACAAGTATAGGCACTCGGACACACGATACTAATGTTTGTACGTACAAGTTAGACACCTGACACACAACACTAAGTTTGTTACGTACAAGTTAGTCACCATGACACACCATACACAGTTGTACCGGTACAAGTTAGGACACCTGACACCACTTATAGTAAGTTGTACGTACAAGTTAGTCAGACACACAAAACCTGACAGACGATGACTAAGTTTTTTTTTTTTTTTTGTACGTTACAAGACGATACTAGTATACGGAAAGTTACACCTGACACACAATACTAAGTTGTACGTACAAGTTAGACACAACCTGACACAACAACACAAAGTTGTACTTACAAGTTAGGCACCTGTCACACAATACTAAGTTTACGTACAAGTTAGACACCAGACAAACTATAACTAAGTTTGTACGTACAAGTTAGGCACCTGACACACAAATACTGAAGTTTGTACGTTCAAGTTAATCACATGGACACACAAAACTAATACTAAAGTTAGTGCACCTGACCCCATACGTTTATGTACAAGTTAGGCAACCTGACACAACGATACTAAGGTTGTACATACAAGTTAAAGCACCTGACACACAATACTAAGGTTGTACATACAAGTTGCTGGCACCTGACATACAATACTAAGTTGTACGTACAAGATGTAGACACCTGAGACCCACAATACTAAGTTGTACGTACAAGTTAGGCACCTGACATACAATACTAAGTTGTACGTACAAGTTAGGCACCTGACACACAATACTAGAGTTGTACGTACAAGTTAGACACCTGACACACAATACTAAGTTGTACGTACAAGTTAGACACCTGACACACGAATAGGTAAGTTGTAACGTAAAACAATTAGACACCTCACACACGATACTAAGTTGTAGTACGTTAGACAAGTTAGATTGTACACCTGACACACCTTGACCACACTACTAAGTTGTACTTACAGAGCTATACACCCTGACACACGATACTAAGTTGATACGTACATGTAAATGCAACCTGACACACGATACTAAGTATGTACGTAACAAGTTAGGAACCTGACACACGATACTAAGTTGTATGTACAAGTTATGACACATACACACGATACTAAGTTTGTACGTTCAATTTAGGCACCTGACACACGATACTAAGTTGTACGGACAAGTTAGGCACCTGACACACGATACTAACTTATACGGACAAGTTAGGCACCTGACACACGATACTAAGTTATACGGACAAGTTACGCACCTGACACACGAATACTAAGTTGTACATACAAGTTAGGCACCTGACACACGATACTAAGTTATACGGACAAGTTACGGCACCTGACACACAATACTAAGTTGAACGTACAAGTTAGGCACCTGACACACTATTTACTAAGTTGTACGTACAAGTTAGACACCTGACACACGAATACTAAGTTATACGTACAAGTTAGACACCTGACACACTATACTAAGTTGTACGCACAAGTTAGGCACCCTAACACACTAATGATGTACGCACAAGTTAGTACACACACTAATACAGTTGTATAATACAGCGCACCAGACACACAATACTAAGTTGTACGTACAAGTTAGACAAGACCTGACACACGTACGTAAGGTTTAATACATATTAAGTTAGACAACCACACAATACCAAGTTGTACATACACGTTAGACACCTGACACACGATACTAAGTTGTACGCACAAGTTAGACACCTGACACACAATACTAAGTGTACGTAAGTTTCGTTCACAATACAAGTTAGACACCTGACACACGATACTAAGTTGTACGTACAAGTTAGACACCTGACACAACAATACTAAAGTTGTACGTACAAGTTAGACACCAGACACACGATATTAAGTAATAAGAGTAAGTTGTACGTACAAGTTAGGCACCTGACACACGATACTAAGTTGTACAATACAAGTTAGACACCTGACACACAATACTAAGTTGTACGTACAAGTTAGACACCTGACAACACAATACTAAGTTGTACGTACAAGTTTAGGGTTCACCTGACACACAAATACTAAGTTGTACGTACAAGTTAGACACCTGACACACACGATACGAAGTTGTACGTAAAGTTAGACACCTGACACACAATACTAAGTTACATACCAAGTTAGACACCTGACACACATACAAAGTTGTACCACAAGTTAGACACCTGACACACAATACTAAGTTGTACGTACAAGTTTAGACACCTGACAATCACGATACTAAGTTGTACGTACACGCTAGACACCTGACACACGATACTAAGTTGTACGTACAAGTTAGGCACCTGACACACGATACTAAGTTGTACGTACAAGTTAGGCACCTGACACACGATACTAAGTTGTACGTACAAGTTAGGCACCTGGCACACGATACTAAGTTGTATGTACAAGTTAGGCACCTGACACACAATACTAAGTTGTACGTACAAGTTAGACACCTGACACACGATACTAAGTTGTACGTACAAGTTAGACACCTGACACACAATACTAAGTTGTACGTACAAGTTAGACACCTGACACACGATACTAAGTTGTACGTACAAGTTAGACACCTGACACACGATACTAAGTTGTACATACAAGTTAGACACCTGACACACAATACTAAGTTGTACGTACAAGTTAGACACCTGACACACAATACTAAGTTATACGTACAAGTTAGGCACCTGACACACGATACTAAGTTGTACATACAAGTTAGACACCTGACACACGATACTAAGTTGTACGTACAAGTTAGACACCTGACACACGATACTAAGTTGTACGTACAAGTTAGACACCTGACACACGATACTAAGTTGTACATACAAGTTAGACACCTGACACACAATACTAAGTTGTACGTACAAGTTAGACACCTGACACACAATACTAAGTTGTACGTACAAGTTAGGCACCTGACACACAATACTAAGTTGTACATACAAGTTAGACACCTGACACCTGACACGATACTAAGTTGTACGTACAAGTTAGGCACCTGACACACGATACTAATTTTATTATGCAATACGTACAAGTTAGCACCTGGCACACGATACTAAGTTGTACGTACAAGTTAGGCACCTGACACACGATACTAAGTTGTACGTACAAGTTAGACACCTGACACACGATACTAAGTTGTACGTACAAGTTAGACACCTGACACACGATACTAAGTTGTACGTTCAATTTAGGCACCTGACACACCAACACTAAGTACTAAAGTTACACCTGTACAAGTTAGTACAAGTTAGACACCTGACACACATAATACTAAGTTGTACGTACAAGTTAGACACCTGACACACGGCCTGTATACTAAGTACTAAGTACGTACAATTAGGCACCTGACACACGATACTAAGTTGCACGTACAAGTTACAGCACCTGATACTTACATACAAAGGCACCTTAACTAAGTTGTACGTACAAGTTAGACACCTGACACACAATACTAAGTTGTACGTACAAGTTAGACACCTGACACACGATACTAAGTTGTACGTACAAGTTAGACACCTGACACACGATACTAAGTTGTACGTACAAGTTAGGCACCTGACACACAATACTAAGTTGTACGTACAAGTTAGACACCTGACACACGATACTAAGTTATACGTACAAGTTAGGCACCTGACACACGATACTAAGTTGTACGTACAAGTTAGACACCTGACACACGATACTAAGTTGTACGTACAAGTTAGGCACCTGACACACAATACTAAGTTGTACGTACAAGTTAGGCACCTGACACACCCATACTAAGTTGTACGTACAAGTTAGACACCTGGCACACACGATTAAAGTTGTTCGTACAAGTGACACCGTGACACCACGATACTAAGTTGTACATTACAAGTTAGGCACCTGACACACGATACTAAGTTGTACGTACAAGTAAGGCACCTGACACACGATACTAAGTTGTACGTACAAGTTAGACACCTGACACACGATACTAAGTTGTACGTACAAGTTAGACACCTGACACACGATACTAAGTTGTACATACAAGTTAGGCACCTGACACACAATACTAAGTTGTACGTACAAGTTAGACACCTGACACACAATACTAAGTTGTACGTACAAGTTAGGCACCTGACACACGATACTAAGTTGTACGTACAAGTTAGACACCTGACACACGATACTAAGTTGTACGTACAAGTTAGACACCTGACACACAATACTAAGTTGTACGTACAAGTTAGGCACCTGACACACAATACTAAGTTGTACGTACAAGTTAGACACCTGACACACAATACTAAGTTGTACGTACAAGTTAGACACCTGACACACAATACTAAGTTGTACGTACAAGTTAGACACCTGACACACAATACTAAGTTGTACGTACAAGTTAGGCACCTGACACACAATACTAAGTTGTACGTACAAGTTAGACACCTGACACACGATACTAAGTTGTACGTACAAGTTAGACACCTGACACACAATACTAAGTTGTACGTACAAGTTAGACACCTGACACACGATACTAAGTTGTACGTACAAGTTAGGCACCTGACACACGATACTAAGTTATACGGACAAGTTAGGCACCTGACACACGATACTAAGTTGTACATACAAGTTAGACACCTGACACACAATACTAAGTTGTACGTACAAGTTAGGCACCTGACACACAATACTAAGTTGTACGTACAAGTTAGACACCTGACACACTATACTAAGTTGTACGTACAAAGTTAGACACCTGACAACACGATACTAAGTTGTACACGGTTAACAAGTTAGGACACCTGACACACGATACTAAGTTGTTACGTACAAGTTAGGCACCTGACACACGATACTAAGTTGTACATACAAGTTAGACACCTGACACACGATACTAAGTTGTACGATACAAGTTAGACACCTGACACACAATACTAAGTTGTACGTACAAGTTAGACACCTGACACACAATACTAAGTTGTACGTACAAGTTAGACACCTGACACACAATACTAAGTTGTACGTACAAGTTAGACACCTGACACACAATACTAAGTTGTACGTACAAGTATAGACACCTGACACACGATACTAAGTTGTACGTACAAGTTAGACACCTGACACACGATACTAAGTTGTACGTACAAGTTAGGCACCTGACACACAATACTAAGTTGTACGTACAAGTTAGACACCTGACACACGATACTAAGTTGTACGTACAAGTTAGACACCTGACACACAATACTAAGTTGTATGTACAACGTTACAAGTTAGGCACCTGACACACAATACTAAGTTGTTACGTACAAGTTAGACACCTGACACACAATACTAAGTTGTACGTACAAGTTAGACACCTGACACACGATACTAAAGTTATACAGTACAAGTTCGATACAAGTTGTACACCGTTAGACACCTGACACACGATACTAAGTTGTTACGTACAAGTTAGACACCTGACACACATACTAAGTTGTACGTACAAGTTAGGCACACTGACACACACGATACTAAGTTGTACGTACAAGTTAGACACCTGACACACGATACTAAGTTGTACGTACAAGTTAGACACCTGACACACGATACTAAGTTGTACGTACAAGTAGTAGACACCTGACACACAATACCAAGTTGTACGTACAAGTTAGGACACCTGACACACGATACTAAGTTGTACGTACAAGTTAGGCACCTGACACACGATACTAAGTTGTACGTACAAGTTAGACACCTGACACACAATACTAAGTTGTACGTACAAGTTAGGCACCTGACACACGATACTAAGTTGTACGTACAAGTTAGGCACCTGACACACGATACTAAGTTGTACGTACAAGTTAGACACCTGACACACGATACTAAGTTGTACGTACAAGTTATACACCTGACACACGATACTAAGTTGTACGTACAAGTTAGGCACCTGACACACAATACTAAGTTGTACGTACAAGTTAGACACCTGACACACGATACTAAGTTGTACGTACAAGTTAGGCACCTGACACACGATACTAAGTTGTACGTACAAGTTAGACACCTGACACACGATACTAAGTTGTACGTACAAGTTAGACACCTGACACACGATACTAAGTTGTACGTACAAGTTAGACACCTGACACACACGATACTAAGTTGTACGTACAAGTTAGACACCTGACACACGATACTAAGTTGTACGTACAAGTTAGACACCTGACACACGATACTAAGTTGTACGTACAAGTTAGACACCTGACACACAATACTAAGTTATACGTACAAGTTAGACACCTGACACACAATACTAAGTTGTACGTACAAGTTAGGCACCTGACACACAATACTAAGTTGTACGTACAAGTTAGGCACCTGACACACGATACTAAGTTGTACGTACAAGTTAGACACCTGACACACAATACTAAGTTGTACGTACAAGTTAGACACCTGACACACGATACTAAGTTGTACGTACAAGTTAGACACCTGACACACGATACTAAGTTGTACGTTACAAGTTAGCACCTGACACACGATACTAAGTTGTACGTACAAGTTAGGTCACCTGACACACAATACTAAGTTGTACGTACAAGTTAGACACCTGACACACGATACTAAGTTGTACGTACAAGTTAGACACCTGACACACGATACTAAGTTGTACGTACAAGTTTAGACACCTGACACACGATACTAAGTTGTACGTACAAGTTAGGCACCTGACACACGATACTAAGTTGTACGTACAAGTTAGACACCTGACACACGATACTAAGTTGTACGTACAAGTTAGACACCTGACACACGATACTAAGTTGTACGTACAAGTTAGACACCTGACACACGATACTAAGTTGTACGTACAAGTTAGGCACCTGACACACGATACTAAGTTGTACGTACAAGTTAGACACCTGACACACAATACTAAGTTGTACGTACAAGTTATAGACACCTGACACACAATACTAAGTTGTACGTACAAGTTAGACACCTGACACACAATACTAAGTTGTACGTACAAGTTAGGCCACCTGACACACCTGACACAGGCGTAATACTAAGTTGTACGTACAAGTTAGGCACCTGACACACAATACTAAGTTGTACGTACAAGTTAGACACCTGACACACAATACTAAGTTGTACGTACAAGTTAGACACCTGACACACAATACTAAGTTGTACGTACAAGTTAGGCACCTGACACACGATACTAAGTTGTACGTACAAGTTAGACACCTGACACACGATACTAAGTTGTACGTACAAGTTAGGCACCTGACACACGATACTAAGTTGTACGTACAAGTTAGACACCTGACACACGATACTAAGTTGTACGTACAAGTTAGGCACCTGACACACGATACTAAGTTGTACGTACAAGTTAGGCACCTGACACACGATACTAAGTTGTACGTACAAGTTAGACACCTGACACACGATACTAAGTTGTACGTACAAGTTAGACACCTGACACACGATACTAAGTTGTACGTACAAGTTAGGCACCTGACACACAATACTAAGTTGTACGTACAAGTTAGGCACCTGACACACGATACTAAGTTGTACGTACAAGTTAGACACCTGACACACAATACTAAGTTGTACGTACAAGTTAGGCACCTGACACCACAATACTAAGTTATACGGACAAGTTAGGCACATGACACACACAATACTAAGTTGTACGTACAAGTTAGACACCTGACACACGATACTAAGTTGTACGTACAAGTTAGGCACCTGACACACAATACTAAGTTGTACGTACAAGTTAGACACCTGACACACGATACTAAGTTGTACGTACAAGTTAGGCACCTGACACACGATACTAAGTTGTACGTACAAGTTAGGCACCTGACACACAATACTAAGTTGTACGTACAAGTTAGACACCTGACACACGATACTAAGTTGTACGTACAAGTTAGACACCTGACACACGATACTAAGTTGTACGTACAAGTTAGACACCTGACACACAATACTAAGTTGTACGTACAAGTTAGACACCTGACACACGATACTAAGTTGTACGTACAAGTTAGACACCTGACACACGATACTAAGTTGTACGTACAAGTTAGGCACCTGACACACGATACTAAGTTGTACGTACAAGTTAGACACCTGACACACGATACTAAGTTGTACGTACAAGTTAGACACCTGACACACAATACTAAGTTGTACGTACAAGTTAGGCACCTGACACACGATACTAAGTTGTACGTACAAGTTAGACACCTGACACACGATACTAAGTTGTACGTACAAGTTAGGCACCTGACACACGATACTAAGTTGTACGTACAAGTTAGACACCTGACACACGATACTAAGTTGTACGTACAAGTTAGACACCTGACACACGATACTAAGTTGTACGTACAAGTTAGGCACCTGACACACAATACTAAGTTGTACGTACAAGTTAGACACCTGACACACGATACTAAGTTGTACGTACAAGTTAGACACCTGACACACGATACTAAGTTGTACGTACAAGTTAGACACCTGACACACGATACTAAGTTGTACGTACAAGTTAGACACCTGACACACGATACTAAGTTGTACGTACAAGTTAGGCACCTGACACACGATACTAAGTTGTACGTACAAGTTAGACACCTGACACACGATACTAAGTTGTACGTACAAGTTAGGCACCTGACACACATACTAAGTTGTACGTACAAGTTAGACACCTGACACACGAATACTAAGTTGTACGTACAAGTTAGGCACCTGACACACATACTAAGTTGTACGTACAAGTTAGACACCTGACACACAATACTAAGTTGTACGTACAAGTTAGGCACCTGACACACGATACTAAGTTGTACGTACAAGTTAGGCACCTGACACACGATACTAAGTTGGTACAAGTAGGACACCTGACACACGATTAAGACACAAGTTAGACCTGACACACGATACTAAGTTGTACGTACAAGTTAGACACCTGACACACGAATACTAAGTTGTACGTACAAGTTAGGCACCTGACACACGATACTAAGTTGTACGTACAAGTTAGGCACCTGACACACGATACTAAGTTGTACGTACAAGTTAGACACCTGACACACGATACTAAGTTGTACGTACAAGTTAGGCACCTGACACACGATACTAAGTTGTACGTACAAGTTAGACACCTGACACACGATACTAAGTTGTACGTACAAGTTAGACACCTGACACACGATACTAAGTTGTACGTACAAGTTAGACACCTGACACACAATACTAAGTTGTACGTACAAGTTAGGCACCTGACACACAATACTAAGTTGTACGTACAAGTTAGACACCTGACACACGATAGTAAGTTGTACGTACAAGTTAGACACCTGACACACGATACTAAGTTGTACGTACAAGTTAGACACCTGACACACAATACTAAGTTGTACGTACAAGTTAGGCACCTGACACACAATACTAAGTTGTACGTACAAGTTAGACACCTGACACACGATACTAAGTTGTACGTACAAGTTAGACACCTGACACACGATACTAAGTTGTACATACAAGTTAGACACCTGACACACGATACTAAGTTGTACATACAAGTTAGACACCTGACACACGATACTAAGTTATACGGACAAGTTAGGCACCTGACACACAATACTAAGTTGTACGTACAAGTTAGACACCTGACACACGATACTAAGTTGTACGTACAAGTTAGGCACCTGACACACAATACTAAGTTGTACGTACAAGTTAGACACCTGACACACAATACTAAGTTGTACGTACAAGTTAGACACCTGACACACGATACTAAGTTGTACGTACAAGTTAGACACCTGACACACGATACTAAGTTGTACGTACAAGTTAGGCACCTGACACACGATACTAAGTTGTACATACAAGTTAGACACCTGACACACGATACTAAGTTGTACGTACAAGTTAGGCACCTGACACACAATACTAAGTTGTACGTACAAGTTAGACACCTGACACACAATACTAAGTTGTACGTACAAGTTAGGCACCTGACACACAATACTAAGTTGTACGTAACAAGTTAGGCACCTGACACACAATACTAAAGTTAGGCACCTGACACACATACTAAGTTGTACGTACAAGTAGACACCTGACACACGATACTAAGTTGTACGTACAAGTTAGGCACCTGACACACAATACTAAGTTGTACGTACAAGTTAGACACCTGACACACGATACTAAGTTGTACGTACAAGTTAGGCACCTGACACACGATACTAAGTTGTATGTACAAGTTAGACACCTGACACACGATACTAAGTTGTACGTACAAGTTAGACACCTGACACACGATACTAAGTTGTACGTACAAGTTAGACACCTGACACACGATACTAAGTTGTACGTACAAGTTAGGCACCTGACACACAATACTAAGTTGTACGTACAAGTTAAGCACCTGACACACGATACTAAGTTGTACGTACAAGTTAGGCACCTGACACACGATACTAAGTTGTACGTTCAATTTAGGCACCTGACACACAATACTAAGTTGTACGTACAAGTTAGGCACCTGACACACGATACTAAGTTGTACGTACAAGTTAGGCACCTGACACACGATACTAAGTTGTACGTACAAGTTAGGCACCTGACACACGATACTAAGTTGTACATACAAGTTAGACACCTGACACACGATACTAAGTTGTACGGACAAGTTAGGCACCTGACACACAATACTAAGTTGTACGTACAAGTTAGACACCTGACACACGATACTAAGTTGTACGTACAAGTTAGGCACCTGTTACACAATACTAAGTTTACGTACAAGTTAGACACCAGACACACTATACTAAGTTGTACGTACAAGTTAGACACCTGACACACGATACTAAGTTGTACGTACAAGTTAGACACCTGACACACAATACTAAGTTGTACGTACAAGTTAGGCACCTGACACACAATACTAAGTTGTACGTACAAGTTAGGCACCTGACACACAATACTAAGTTTTACGTACAAGTTAGACACCTGACACACAATACTAAGTTGTACGTACAAGTTAGGCACCTGACACACGATACTAAGTTGTACGTACAAGTTAGACACCTGACACACGATACTAAGTTGTACGTACAAGTTAGGCACCTGACACACGATACTAAGTTGTACGTACAAGTTAGACACCTGACACACAATACTAAGTTGTACGTACAAGTTAGGCACCTGACACACGATACTAAGTTGTACGTACAAGTTAGACACCTGACACACAATACTAAGTTGTACGTACAAGTTAGGCACCTGACACACGATACTAAGTTGTACGTACAAGTTAGACACCTGACACACGATACTAAGTTGTACGTACAAGTTAGACACCTGACACACAATACTAAGTTGTACGTACAAGTTAGACACCTGACACACAATACTAAGTTGTACGTACAAGTTAGACACCTGACACACAATACTAAGTTGTACGTACAAGTTAGACACCTGACACACGATACTAAGTTGTACGTACAAGTTAGACACCTGACACACGATACTAAGTTGTACGTACAAGTTAGGCACCTGACACACGATACTAAGTTGTACGTACAAGTTAGGCACCTGACACACTATACTAAGTTGTACGTACAAGTTAGGCACCTGACACACGATACTAAGTTGTACGTACAAGTTAGACACCTGTTACACACACCACGATACTAAGTTTGTACGTACAAGTTAGACACCTGACACACACGATACTAAGTTGTACGTACAAGTTAATCACATGACACACAATACTAAGTTGTACGTACAAGTTAGACACCTGACACACGATACTAAGTTGTACGTACAAGTTATAGACACCTGACACACGATACTAAGTTGTACGGACAAGTTAGGCACCTGACAAACCAATACTAAGTTGTACGTACAAGTTAGACACCTGACACACGATACTAAGTTGTACGTACAAGTTAGACACCTGACACACGATACTAAGTTGTACGTACAAGTTAGACACCTGACACACGATACTAAGTTGTACGTACAAGTTAGGCACCTGACACACGATACTAAGTTGTACGTACAAGTTAGACACCTGACACACGATACTAAGTTGTACGTACAAGTTAGACACCTGACACACGATACTAAGTTGTACGTACAAGTTAGACACCTGACACACAATACTAAGTTGTACGTACAAGTTAGACACCTGACACACGATACTAAGTTGTACGTACAAGTTAGGCACCTGACACACGATACTAAGTTGTACGTACAAGTTAGGCACCTGACACACGATACTAAGTTATACGGACAAGTTAGGCACCTGACACACAATACTAAGTTGTACGTACAAGTTAGACACCTGACACACAATACTAAGTTGTACGTACAAGTTAAGGCACCTGACACACGATACTAAGTTGTACGTACAAGTTAGGCACCTGACACACGAATACTAAGTTGTACGTACAAGTTAGGCACCTGACACACAATACTAAGTTGTACGTACAAGTTAGACACCTGACACACAATACTAAGTTGTACGTACAAGTTAGACACCTGACACACGATACTAAGTTGTACGTACAAGTTAGACACCTGACACACGATACTAAGTTGTACGTACAAGTTAGACACCTGACACACGATACTAAGTTGTACGTACAAGTTAGACACCTGACACACGATACTAAGTTGTACGTACAAGTTAGACACCTGACACACGATACTAAGTTGTACGTACAAGTTAGGCACCTGACACACGATACTAAGTTGTACGTACAAGTTAGACACCTGACACACGATACTAAGTTGTACGTACAAGTTAGACACCTGACACACGATACTAAGTTGTACGTACAAGTTAGACACCTGACACACGATACTAAGTTGTACGTACAAGTTAGGCACCTGACACACAATACTAAGTTGTACTTACAAGTTAGACACCTGACACACGATACTAAGTTGTACGTACAAGTTAGGCACCTGAACACACACGATACTAAGTTGTACGTACAAGTTAGACACCTGACACACGATACTAAGTTGTACGTACAAGTTAGGCACCTGACACACGATACTAAGTTGTACGTACAAGTTAGACACCTGACACACGATACTAAGTTGTACGTACAAGTTAGACACCTGACACACGATACTAAGTTGTACGTACAATTTAGGCACCTGACACACGATACTAAGTTGTACGTACAAGTTAGACACCTGACACACGATACTAAGTTGTACGTACAAGTTAGGCACCTGACACACGATACTAAGTTGTACGTACAAAGTAGGCACCTGTACACAATTACTAAGTTGTACGTACAAGTTAGACACTGACACACGATACTAAGTTGTACGTACAAGTTAGACACCTGACACACGATACTAAGTTGTACGTACAAGTTAGGCACCTGACACACAATACTAAGTTGTACGTACAAGTTAGGCACCTGACACACAATACTAAGTTATGTACGTACAAGTTAGACACCTGGACACACGAGTACTAAGTTGTACATACAAGTTAGGCACCTGACACACGATACTAAGTTGTACGTACAAGTTAGACACCTGACACACGATACTAAGTTGTACGTACAAGTTAGACACCTGACACACAATACTAAGTTGTACGTACAAGTTAGACACCTGACACACGATACTAAGTTGTACGTACAAGTTAGACACCTGACACACGATACTAAGTTGTACGTACAAGTTAGGCACCAGACACACAATACTAAGTTGTACGTACAAGTTAGACACCTGACACACGATACTAAGTTGTACGTACAAGTTAGACACCTGACACACAATACTAAGTTGTACGTACAAGTTAGACACCTGACACACGATACTAAGTTGTACGTACAAGTTAGACACCTGACACACGATACTAAGTTGTACGTACAAGTTAGACACCTGACACACGATACTAAGTTGTACGTACAAGTTAGGCACCTGACACACGATACTAAGTTGTACGTACAAGTTAGACACCTGACACACGATACTAAGTTGTACGTACAAGTTAGACACCTGACACACAATACTAAGTTGTACGTACAAGTTAGACACCTGACACACAATACTAAGTTGTACGTACAAGTTAGGCACCTGACACACGATACTAAGTTGTACGTACAAGTTAGACACCTGACACACAATACTAAGTTGTACGTACAAGTTAGGCACCTGACACACGATACTAAGTTGTACGTACAAGTTAGACACCTGACACACGATACTAAGTTGT
Source organism: Argopecten irradians (assembly GCF_041381155.1). Lineage (NCBI taxonomy): Eukaryota > Metazoa > Mollusca > Bivalvia > Pectinida > Pectinidae > Argopecten > Argopecten irradians. The sequence goes on along the minus strand of NW_027187652.1, from coordinate 6,133 downwards.
ACGTACAAGTTAGACACCTGACACACAATACTAAGTTGTACGTACAAGTTAGACACCTGACACACGATACTAAGTTGTACGTACAAGTTAGACACCTGACACACAATACTAAGTTGTACCGTACAAGTTAGACACCCTGACACACGATACTAAGTTGTACGTACATACAGTTAGACACCTGACACACAATACTAAGTTGTACGTACAAGTTAGACACCTGACACACGATACTAAGTTGTACGTACAAGTTAGACACCTGACACACAATACTAAGTTGTACGTACAAGTTAGGCACCTGACACACAATACTAAGTTGTACGTACAAGTTAGACACCTGACACACGATACTAAGTTGTACGTACAAGTTATAGACACCTGACACACAATACTAAGTTGTACGTACAAGTTAGGCACCTGACACACAATACTAAAGTTGTACGTACAAGTTAGACACCTGACACACGATACTAAGTTGTACGTACAAGTTAGACACCTGAACACACGATACTAAGTTGTATCTACAAGTTAGGCACCTAACACACAATACTAGTTGTACGTTACAAATTAGACACCTGACACACGATACTAAGTTGTACGTACAAGTTAGGCACCTGACACACGATACTAAGTTGTACGTACAAGTTAGGCACCTGACACACGATACTAAGTTATACGTACAAAGTTAGACACCTGACACACCGATACTAAGTTGTACGTACAAGTTAGACACCTGACACACGATACTAAGTTGTACGTACAAGTTAGACACCTGACACACGATACTAAGTTGTACGTACAAGTTTAGACACCTGACACGACGATACTAAGTTGTACGTACAAGTTAGGCACCTGACACACGATTACTAAGTTGTACGTACAAGTTAGACACCTGACACACGATACTAAGTTTGTACGTACAAGTAAGTTAGTACACCTTAGACACACACATACTAAGTACGTACAATTTAGACACCTGACACACGTACTAAGTTGTACGTACAAGTTAGGACACCCTGACACACAATACTAAGTTGTACTACAAGTTAGTGACACACAATACTAAGTTGTACGTACAAGTTAGACACCTGACACACAATACTAAGTTGTACGTACAAGTTAGGCACCTTGACACACTGACAAACCACGATACTAAGAAGTTTACGTACACAGTACTAAGGTTAGTTAGACACCACTGACATACGAATTACTAAGTTGTACTTACAAGTTAGGCACCTGACACACGAAACTAAGTTTATAACGGCACAAGTTAGGCACACTGACACACGATACTAAGTATGGTACGTACAAGTTTAGAATCACCTTGACCCACGATACTAATAGTACATAACAAATAAAGACACTGACACACAATAACTAAGTTGTACGTACAAGTTAGACACCTGAACACACGATACTAAGTTGTACGTACAAGTTTAGGCAACCTGACCACCACGATACTAAGTATGTACGTTACAAGTTAGACACCTGACACACGACACTAAGTTAAACGTGACAAGTTAGGCACCTGACACACAATATCTAAAGTTGTACATACAAATTAGAAACACCTGACACACGATAATAAGTAGTACGTACACGTTAGGCACCTGACACACGACACTCAGTTTGTAACGGACAAGTTAGACACCTGACACACGATACTAAGTTGTACATACAAGTTAGACACCTGACACACGATACTAAGTTGTACGTACAAGTTAGGCACCTGACACACAATACTAAGTTGTACGTACAAGTTAGGCACCTGACACACAATACTAAGTTGTACGTACAAGTTAGGCACCTGACACACAATACTAAGTTTGTACGTACAAGTTAGGCACCTGACACACTATACTAAGATGTACGTACAAGTTTATACACCTGACACACAAATACTAAGTTTGTACGTACAAGTGTAGACCCCCTGAACACCACACAACACTAAGTTTGTTACGTACAAGATAGGCACTGACACACAATACTAAGATTGTACGTACAAGTTAGGCACCTGACACACGATACTAAGTTGTACGTACAAGTTAGACACCTGACACACGATACTAAGTTGTACGTACAAGTTAGACACCTGACACACGATACTAAGTTGTACGGACAAGTTAGACACCTGACACACCAATACTAAGTTGTACGTACACAAGTTAGGCACCTGACACACGATACTAAGTTGTATACGTACAAGTTAAGACACCTGACACACGAGTACTAAGTTATACGATACAAGTTAGACACCTGACACACAATACTAAGTTGTAATCGTACAAGTTAGACACCTGAACACACAATACTAAAGTTGTACGTAACAAGTAGGCACCTGACACACAATACTAAGTTGTACGTACAAGTTAGGGCACCGAGACCTCACACACTATACTAATTGTACGTACAAGTTAGATCACCTGACACACAATACTAAGTTGTACGTACAAGTTAAGACACCTGACACACGATACTAAGTTGTACGTACAAGTGCGGCACCTTTTACACACGATACCTAAGCTTGTACGTTACAAGTTTAGACACCGAGAAAACACGATACTAAGTTGTACGAACAAGTTAGGCACCCCTGACACACACGATACTAAGTTGTACGTACAAGTTAGATCACCTGACACACGATACTAAGTTGTACGAACAAGTTAGGCACCTGTACACACCGATACTAAAGTTGTACGGTACAAGTTTAGACACCTGACCACACATACTAATTTGTACGTACAAGTTAGTGCACCTGACACACTAAACTAAGTTATACGTACAAGTTAGACACCGTGACACACGATACTAAGTTGTACGTACAAGTTTTAGGGCACCTGACACACGATACTAAGTTGTACGTACAAGTTAGAGGCACCTGACACACACGATACTAAGTTGTAACGTACAAGTAAGGCACCTGACACACATACGAACGATACTAAACAAGTTGTACGTACAAGTTAGACACCTGACACACACGACGATACTAAGTTGTACGTACAAGTTAGACACCTGACACACGATACTAAGTTGTACGTACAAGTTAGGCACCTGACACACGATACTAAGTTGTACGTACAAGTTAGACACCTGACACACGATACTAAGTTGTACGTACAAGTTAGACACCTGACACACGATACTAAGTTGTACGTACAAGTTAGGCACCTGGTACACACAACATACTAAGTTATACGTACAAGTTAGACACCTGACACACGATACTAAGTTGTACGTACAAGTTTAGACACCTGACACACGATACTAAGTTTGTACGTACAAGTTAGACACCTGACACACGATACTAAGTTATACGTACAAGTTAGGCACCTGACACACGATACTAAGTTGTACGTACAAGTTAGACACCTGACACACGATACTAAGTTGTACGTACAAGTTAGGGCACCTGACACACGAAACTAAGTTGTACGTACAAGTTATGACACCTGACACACATACTATGTTATAACGGACAAGTTTAACGACACCTGACACACTATACTAAGTTTAGGACAATTAGACACCATGAACAACACAATACTAAGTTGTACGTACAAGTTATAGACACCTGACACACGATACTAAGTTGTACGGACAAGTTAGGCACCTGACAAACAATACTAAGTTGTACGTACAAGTTAGGCACCTGACACACGATACTAAGTTGTACGTACAAGTTAATAGAAGTATTAGACACCTGACACACAATACTAAGTTGTACCAGTAACAAAGTTACTAATTGTACACCTTACACACACACGATACTAAGTTGTACATACAAGTTAGACACCTGACACACGATACTAAGTTATACGGACAAGTTAGGCACCTGACACACAATACTAAGTTGTACGTACAAGTTAGACACCTGACACACAATACTAAGTTGTACGTACAAGTTAGGCACCTGACACACGATACTAAGTTGTACGTACAAGTTAGACACCTGACACACGATACTAAGTTGTACGTACAAGTTAGGCACCTGACACACAATACTAAGTTGTACGTACAAGTTAATATGTACACATGACACACACACAATACTAAGTTGTACTGTAACAAGTTAGGACACCTGACACACGAATACTACAAAGTTGTACGTACAAGTTAGGCACCTGACACACGATACTAAGTTGTACGTACAAGTTAGACACCTGAAGTACACACGATACTAAGTACTGTACGTACAAGTTAGAGACACCTGACACACGATACTAAGTTGTACGTACAAGTAAGGCACCTGACACACGAGTACTAAGTTGTACGTACAAGTTAGGCACCTGACACACGAAACTAATGTACGTACAAGTAGACACCTGAACACAACGATAAATAATACGTACAGTGAGACACCTGACACACGATACTAAGGTTGTACGTACAAAGTTAAGACACCTGACACACGATACTAAGTTGTATACGTACAAAGTTAGAACACCAGACACACGATACTAAGTTGTACAATACAAGTTTAGACACCTGACACAACACGATACTAAGTTGTACGTACAAGTTAGGCACCAGACACACGATGCTAAAGTTGAAACATACAACTAAGACACCTGACACATGACACAAGTTGACGTAAAAGGTTAGAACACCAGACAAACTATAAATCTAAGTTGTACACCTTGATTGGACTGACTATGTACATTACAGGTTGTGTACAATGATATCCCGATCATTGGACTGACTATGTACATTACAGGTTGTGTACAATGATATCCCGGATCATTGGACTGACTATGTACATTACAGGTTGTGTACAATGATATCCCAGATCATTGGACTGACTATGTACATTACAGGTTGTGTACAATGATATCCCGGATCATTGGACTGACTATGTACATTACAGGTTGTGTACAATGATATCCCGGATCATTGGACTGACTACATGTACATTACAGGTTGTGTACATTACAGGTTGTGTACAATCCCGGATCATTGGACTGACTATGTACATTACAGGTTGTGTACAATGATATCCCGGATCATTGGACTGACTATGTACATTACAGGTTGTGTACAATGATATCCCGGACTGACTATGTACATTGTGTACAATGAATATCCCGGATCATTGGACTGACTATGTACATTACAGGTTGTGTGTACAATGATATCCCGGATCATTGGACTGACTATGTACATTACAGGTTGTTACAATGATATCCCGGATCATTGGACATTATTGTGTACAATGATATCCCGGATCATTGGACTGACTATGTACATTACAGGTTGTGTACAATGATATCCCGGATCATTGGACTGACTATGTACATTACAGGTTGTGTACAATGATATCCCGGATCATTGGACTGACTATGTACATTACAGGTTGTGTACAATGATATCCCGGATCATTGGACTGACTATGTACATTACAGGTTGTGTACAATGATATCCCGGATCATTGGTACTGACCGGATATGTACACATTACAGGTTGTGTACAATGATATCCCGGATCATTGGACTGACTATGTACATTACAGGTTGTGTACAATGATATCCCGGATCATTGGACTGACTATGTACATTACAGGTTGTGTACAATGATATCCCGGATCATTGGACTGACTATGTACATTACAGGTTGTGTACAATGATATCCCGGATCATTGGACCAACTATGTACATTACAGGTTGTGTACAATGATATCCCGGATCATTGGACTGACTATGTACATTACAGGTTGTGTGTACAATGATATCCCGGATCATTGGACTGACCATGTACATTACAGATTGTGTACAATAATATCCGAATCATTTGACTGACTATGTACATTACAGGTTGTGTACAATGATATCCCGGATCATTGGACTGACTATGTACATTACAGGTTGTGTACAATGATATCCCGGATCATTGGACTGACTATGTACATTACAGGTTGTGTACAATGATATCCCGGATCATTGGACTGACTATGTACATTACAGGTTGTGTACAATGATATCCCGGATCATTGGACTGACTATGTACATTACAGGTTGTGTACAATGATATCCCGGATCATTGGACTGACTATGTACATTACAGGTTGTGTACAATGATATCCCGGATCATTGGACTGACTATGTACATTACAGATTGTCATTGGACAGACAATGTACAT
>NW_027187651.1:0-69574 GCF_041381155.1 Argopecten irradians | reverse complement strand
CATCCAACAAATGAAAGAAATGAAGAAGGAAATAACAGATGATTTGATAGCTAAGTACAAACTAGAGAGTGACAATCTGAAGGCGACAATTCAAAAGTGTGAACGACTTAAGATCGCTATGCAGAATACAATGGAATCGACTGCTACCGCATGTCAGCAGAACGACCACATGCGTACGATTCTATTGTACCAGAGAGGACAAACAGAGCTAGATGCGTGGAAAGATTTAGTCAAAGAGATGAGGATGACGAGCTCTACTGTCAGTCTTAAGCACGAAGCGGAATTTGATAAAAAAACAAGTCTAAACTTTGGTAAAAATTGTCGTCCAGAAGCAACAGAGACAATTTACAGATGTCCCAGACCTTACCAAACCTTTATCAGAATGTGACCTAAAGGAGGTAAGAAAAGTGAACTTAAGAATGGAATCAGATTGGTCCGATTGTATTGCTCGAGGAGTTGTTATCACTCCTGACGGCAGTATTGTTGTAGGAGATAGTAACAATCAGAAGCTGAAATTAATCAACACTGAAGGATATGTTGTGGATGAGTTGGAGGTGAATGGAATACCTCGTGTTTTGTGTTTGGTAGACAACACTACTGTTGCAGCTGCGATAGGTAAAGGTGTACATGTGGTGTCAGCTACATCATCTAAACTGACATTATTGAATGTAATAAACATTTGGGAGGATTGTTACGGTATAAACGTACAGAAATGGAAAGTTCATCGTGAGTACAGGTAATGAAGTGAACCGGATGATAAGGAACGGTAAGACACAGAAGATACACCAAGGTCCTGACTCAATATACACGTTATCTCTAGACCACCGTACCGGGGATCTCTTCATCCCTTACTACATTAACACTGCTGTCAATACAATCGTCGGTAGTCTGTCTACTGACAATCTACACAAGGACGTGTTGAAGGTCGGTGTAGTAAATGCCGCGTATGGAGTGGACGTGGACGGGGAGGGTAACGTCTATGTCTGTGGATGGGAGTCAAACAACGTGGTACAGATGTCTGGGGACGGGAAAAAACGTCAGGGAACTGTTAACGGCAGCAGACGATATCACACAACCACTAGCTATATTCGTGTATGGTGATAAGCTTGTTGTGACGAATCAGTCAGGATCAGATTGCAATTCTATTCGCTTATTTCAGTTTATCTGACCACTTTGATAAAACAACTTTTGTGATGACATTTTCCCTTTGTACTTACATATCACTATCAGGACTGTTAGGTCTATACTTTTCAGTTGAGTCAAAATGTAATGTCACCAGGTTAAACCATTCCTGCAAGATGTAGTAAGTTTAAAATAATCTAGTTAAAGTTATGTTCAGCAATATTTCGTAATACAAACTCCTTTATTTTTTCTTATTTTGTATTCTGCTGAAGGCTTGTACCGTCCCTTCTTCACAGGAATCTGTGACCTTATGATTTTAGCTTTGATTTCATTTTCATTGATGTAACATGGTAGTAAATTGGCTCAAGTTAATCCGATATATTACCATATCAGGACTTAGGTCAATATTCAATGTAATGACAATTAAAAAAAAGGAAATTATTTTATAAGTTAAATATAGGAATACAGTCTATCAAATTACATAACTGATATCCATAATTACTGATAAATACACACAAGATGCAAAATAACTGTCCATAATATTTACATTAAAATTGTCCCAGCCGCTGATCATTTTACAAGATTAATTTGATAAAAGATTTTACGCTTTTATTTGATGCTTCATCTAAAAATTTGAACTTATAGTGTTAGTGCATTAGTTATGATATCGAATGTGGTTTGTGGCTTCCTATAACACCATGCCTTGTTCCCGAGGGGCAGGGGGCGTTACATTGATGCCGTTGAACATATATATTTCCACATCAAGACTTATATGTCAATATTCAATGTATGACAATTTAAAAAAAAAAGTCATTTATTTTCTTTAAAGAATACCATTAGATTAGATAATTGGCCGTAATAATTACCGATAGATGCACACAAGATGCAAAATAAATGTCCATTATAATTAACATACAATTGTCCTAACCGGTCATCATTTTAATTAGATTAGAAATATAGTGCTAATACATAATTGATATAATTGAAGGTGTCTGTTCTTTCCTATGCCTCGTCCCCGAGGGGGAGTTACATAATAATGTAGAGTTACAATGATGTCATTGATATTTTGGACGCGGTATGTAAGCCCTGTGCTTATAGCTCTGTATGGTATACATCAGATAGTTTTGTTTAATAATCAATTATTTTAAGTATTCATTAATTTTATTGTTTTTATTTGGTTTTCTTAAAACTCAATCATTAAATTCTATTAGCATTATCTTCATGTATGTATGATAAAACGAAACATTAAGGATTAGAACTTAAGTATGATTTAACGGTTAATTTGAATACGGAGTCTTACGAGGAAGTTGTTTATATGGAGATAGCCAGATTGGCCACTTTTAGCCCTGACCTTCAGGCCTTTAAACCATTTGTACAGCTTTGAATTTCCACCCCAAAAGGATGTTCCCAATGCAATATATTCAGAGAAGTTTTTTATATTGAAATAGCCACATTGACCCCCTGGAGGTCAGTTCGATCATCTGTTTAATTTTGAGTTATAAAGATGCTACCAGTCAAATTTTGTAAAAATCCTACAAGCGATTTTGAAGAATTCGAATGGACGCCGTGGTATCACATAAGGTCACCTTGGTCCCTTGGAATAACTTTATTTTTATTCATTTTAGTAGTATTCCACAACACTATGTTTTACTTCAAAGACATCAGATGGAACCAATGTGCTCAAAACATTTTACATAATGTAACCAGCATTTTTATACTATGTATTATGATTTACATTTTTATTACATAATTCGCCTGATATCCTGTATTTTCACCCGTGTAATTATTTTTGCATTTGTCATTTGCTGTGTCAACTGTGGACAGGAAATTCACTGAGACGTCATAACAGAAGCAATAAAGTGACGTCAGGATTTCGAGGGCAGCGGAACAAAATGGCTGTTTTGCAAGAACATTTTGATGTTGAAGTTCTTTGAAAAAGTACCTGAAATGTGTGTTTCATCTCGAAATTATATTTTTTTTTTGCTCGCCAAGGATCGTAAAAAATCATTAAACCCCAAATGAAATGAACACTCATTTAAGATCCTATATATAGTGTATGCAATTTATATTACATTTGGAAATAAAACGAATTGAAATAAAAAATAGTGCTTGGATCAATTTGTATCAAACGGATGAGCCTAAAGGCTCTTGACAATAAAAAAATAACATTAATTAAGATTTCTCCCTGAATTTCTTAAATGCGGCTTTTTGTGGAGAAAAGAATTTCCAGTTAAAGAACATGTATAAAACTGGGGCCAGAAACTCGTTAATCAGAACATTTTGTAGTCGTCATAATACTTTTCTCTTTTTTGTTACTAAGAAATTATTTATTTAATAGTCAATGACTGACTTGAAAATCAGTAACTTGGCATTACTTCCTTCACACAAATACATCTATGAATTATTGAAGTATACCACAATATGTCAGGACTCAATCAAATCAATTCATTTCCATTCGACATTTTCATATAAGTTTTTTATTGTAACATCTATAGTTAATATAAAATATAATTTGAATAAAAAACAAAATACTAAAACACATTAACTGAATGTGCTTGCTACAAATACAATATGTATTGTATCTAGCACAGTGTGTTTTTAAATGAAAAATACCATACTTTTAAAGAGCATATTTTTAAAATTTTTATTCCATACAATTAATTTCATGTCTTTGTTTTTGTTCGACACTACAGGGACAAATGTTTGACCAATGGATACTACAATACAAAAATACAAAATTTGTGTCAAGTCCCTGTGTTTGACACGTATGTGTATATATCACATTAGATATATAATTACATTTTCGGACTGTGATATTTCATGTGTATAATCTTTATAAAATGTATATATCAGATATACTTGTATTTAGTCAATGAACTCCTACATAATTCACATTGACAACTAACTAGATTCTATGTTTTCACTGAATTTAGAGTGCGACATCACACGATCATATGCTTCAATATCTAGAAAGACAAAAATACCTATGTTCACTATATTAAGCACAATGCTTTGTTAGAAGACAATATACCACAAAATGTTTTTAAAATTTGTATTCCAAACGAATCATTTCACACCTTTTCCTTTGGTTGACCCCACAGGGACTTGGCACATGTTTCAACCAACGCATAGTATAATACAAACATATATAATTTGACCGTCGGTTGAAAATTTGTGTCATGTCCCTGTGTTGACACATAGTGAATGTAGCCATGTATATAGCATTACATTTTCGGACAGCAATTTATATTTTATGTGCATTCTGTTTGTAAAATATATATCTAAGATATACCTACATCTTGTGTCAAACGTTCATAAATAAATAGACATTTACATACAAATGTAGCTAATTATATAAAAATATACCAATATCCACTGCCCTTAGAGTGCGACATCACACGATCAAATATTTAGATTTCTAGAAATTCGTCATTCCCCAGTAACACTGGCAAGTTTCCTTTTCTCTCCAAGTTTCTGGAATTTATAACATATGGTCACGTGGACAAACAACACCCTACGAGACACAAGACACATTCTCAGAGTAGACTTTAGCTTGTAAACATATCGAAGCGGCAATGCCATTGAATTTGACATTGAAATATAAATGATGTGAAATTCAAAGTAAATGCCCAATCATAGCGATTGATTCTTTGGCATACCATGGCTTGCCATTTTGCAATGTATTTTTGCCATGCGTATACTATACTGATAAAGAGTGTAGCATCAGAGAAGATGACGTAATTGTTTACTTAAGTTATGACGTCACAACCGATACCTACCGGAAGGGAGATATGCAGATATATAACATACAGGAAATTAATGAAGTTGTTTACGGACATGATCGCATGCTTAATCAATTGATTCAATCAGATTGCAATTAACTGAACAACGATAAATGATAGCATTCAAATGATGGTTTCACTCCGTCGTCAACTGAAGGGAAGTAACTCTGACAGATCAGAAAGATGATGGTTAAAACGTCAATAATCCTCTGTGGTTTGAGGAACTGAAGTGTCTATAGATTATTGATCAGGATGATGCTTCTTCAATCATAACACAATGCAATACACTATAAACTAGTACCAAACATATATTTTAACAGCAAATAATTACTAATTGTATCCAATGTAGAACAATCAACGTATAAACCATTGATGGAAAGGTTTAATATTTACAAAATATAGATTATCAAATATTAATATTAAGCCTTGTCAACAAATATTGTGCTCCCCGTAACCACACCGACTCTACACCAAAACTTGTTATCAATCCTGGATGTTTCTGTAAATGATACACATAATAACTACACATACGCATCAGCACACATAACTTTTACGGGTAAATCCGTCAAATCCTGTTTCTCCTAAAATATACCAGGTTGTTATATATATATATGAATCATTTTAATTTTGATTAAAAAAGCATTCTTGTGTTACCATCAAGGCTTCATGAACTGATTTTTTATCACCCCTGTAGTCACATTAATGTTCTTCTAGATCAAAGACTGGACCAGTCCATTATGGAATTTCAGGGATGAATGAGTTAAATAGTTGGTACCACCGATGTTTTACCATACAAGGAATGATGTCAACCTCCTCTTTTTAAAGTTATCTTGGAAATTAATCAATTTCTTTTTTTAAAACAGATAAAATAAATTATCCAGTCAAAGTAAAACTGCTGAGTGAATTTGCGAATCGAATTTTGGTCCTATTCTGGCTGCAAATTTTGCTGCATATATTTTAAATGAGAAGATGTATAATGAGAAGATATTCAGTACGATTTGCAGTAAGAATAGGACCAAATTTCGGGTCGGAAATTCACTCTGCAATTTGTCTTTGACAGGATAAATTACTTTGAAAAATAATGTGTTTTTTAATTTTGTATAAACGAAATCATACTGGTAAATTAACCAGTTTGTAGTATTCCTTTTAAGTATGATCAATGTGAAATAACTACCCTAAAGATAATTTCAAAACCGCTGTAACAGTTGGACATGTTTAAGAATGTGCCGGTACTTGATGGTAGAAGTGAGTATGAGTAGGAGTAGAGGAAGAAAGACCACCGACCTACCCCAAAACAGACTCCACACTCACTACTAAAATACAGTCCTCAGGCACATGGGTTAGTCTGGTTTAACTAACTATAAATTATCATGGTTATTAATGGATGTACTTGGTTAAGGAGGTAGAGGAAAGTCGGAGTACCAAGCAAATAAACCACCAACCAGCGATCAATACACAGCAACTGTTCCATGTGGGATTCGAACTTGCGGCCAAGAGGTACAGGGCTAGTTATACACTTTGGGGCATCTTAACCACTTGACTTTAACATGCCCCGATTGCTAACTGAAAATAGCCATAAGACACTTAATCTATAAATAAATAAACAAATACATAAGTATCCTTTATATGAGCAATGCATAGAATTTAACTACAATATAACCGAGGAATTGTTCCTAACAGTGAAAACATTCCTGGATGAAATCCACTTTGCTTGAAATTCGCGGTTCACCAACTATCATTTAAATCGCCTTGGTACCGGCGTAACTTTGTAGTTTGTATTGTGCATACTCTAACATTGAATAAGTACACCTGTGTACAAGAGCACGAGGCGTGATTACATATCTATATATATATAATTAGATACCGTCTGGTGATCGGTCAATTATATCAAGACTTAGATCGATAGAATAAATTAGCTAAAAAATACATTATACTGTCATATTACTCAAAATACTTTTTAACTTTGAAACTGCATACTTAGCATTTATATTACCCAAATTTATATACATATTTATCAAAACAAAATATAACACTGACATTATAGTTTCATATATATCAATACATAAATTCCGATCTTTCTTAAAGCTTGTTTGTTAGAATCATAGGTGGCGTCTATTGATTACCGGAATTGACCGAGGATTACCGAATATCACTCAACTTTAGATCACGGAGACAGACACATCGTTCTATATCACCTGACATGAAGTTGAAGTTTTGGCCAATATTGACGGTAAGTAATGTTAGATAAGTTTATGATATTAATTTTAGCATCATATCACTGACATAACTCGATACATAAAGTTTGTGTTAACCACATTAAACGTACATTTAATTTCATATCCCGTACTAGGTCTGTCATTGTGATTATATTATGGCTGTGTTAGATATATACAAACCGAAAGCGGATGTTATATACACATCGCTTATATCAATCGGGTAGACGTATAATTACAAAGTACACCGTCCTATATCCTGACCTGACGTTTATATTATCGGGTAGGTCTACAGTTGATTATGTGTTCAATGCCTGCACTTTATACGTTGTATGAACTTCAAATAATGAATCATTCTACGTGATAATTATATAGACGGTTCAACATGTTGGTACACTGAATGTAGTACCTGAACACGTTTATTATAGTATCTCATTCGATAAGTTATATGATGGTATCTAGATATATGTTACCACAGGAACTTGACGTTCTGTCATAAAGTATAATTATATATATATCAATACTACCTTTATTCTATATAAAAACACCAGGAATGCATCGCTAGCCAAAGTTTTATTAGGGATTTCCATTGAGGATGGAAATCCCTATTGTTATTGTTCTGTTTTTTAGGGATTTCCATTGAGGATGGAAATCCCTATTGTTATTGTTCTGTTTTTTCTTCTTATTATTATTAGGGATTTCCATTGAGGATGGAAATCCCTATTGTTATTGTTCTGTTTTTTCTTCTTATTATTATTATTCTTTATTTTTCTTTTTTATTCTTATTTCCACAAATCTTGTTCGCAAGATATCTCAGGAACGAAATAAGGTACGACGCTCAACTTTGGACACGTTATGAATGTACATAAGTCTTGAAATGTACGTTCGATTTTTTACAAAAATGTTCAAGGTCAAGGTCATAGACGTAAAAAACAATTTTTTGGAACGAAGTTTAAGCGCTCATAACTTCATTACCGTACGGTGTACATCGTTCACGTTTTGTTATTCAGATAGATCTTGACATTGCGCGTGCTTTTCCCATGCCATGTTATCAGAGATTATGTCAAGGTCAAGAGTTCGCTACGGGGTCAAACAAAGGTCAAAAACGAAATTCAACACAGAAAAGTTTTGAAAGTTGGATATGAAAGGGCATGCCCTCAGAAATATATAATGACAAGTTTTAAGGTCATGAAATCCAAAATGGCGGAGATATAGGCCTTTGAAAAAAGGCTATTTTGGCGTTTTCCCGCCAAAAATTTTTTAAGGTTTCAGCGCCTTTAATACTTAACACACATGCTTGATTTTTTGTATAGACATAGCATGGACGAATGTCTACAGAACTTATGCTGTTTTATTGACCTTGACATTCATTCAAGGTCACAGGGTTCAAAAAGCTTTAAATCTTTAAACGACATCTTCTTTCGTAATAAATAAGAGGTGTAGAGCGCTGAAATTTGGAGACGTTATGTACGTACATGAGTTCTTAAAATGTACTCTCGATTTTGGAGGATAACGTTCAAGGTCAAGGTCACAGACGTAAAAAACTGCTTTTTTCGAACGAACTTTAAACGCTCATAATTTCATAACCGTACGCTACACAACATGTACGTTTCATTCTCCATGTAGATCACGATAATTCACGTTTTTTTCTCATTACATGTTATCAGAAATTATGTCAGGGTCACGAGTTCACTAGGGGGTCAAATGAGGTCAAAACAAAGGTCAAAAATGAACTTTACCATAGAAATGTTTCGAAGGGCGCATATGAAAGGGCATGTTCTCAGGCACATAAAATGACCAAATTCAAGGTCATATGATCCAAAATGGCGGAGATATAGGACATCAAAAATCGAAATTTTAGTTTATATTTGCCCCTGCCCGAGACGTTTCAGCGCCTTTAAACCTGTATGTACAGTGTTGATTTTTCATACCTATGTTGTATGAACTTTTGTCTTCAAAAGTTATTTATTTTTAAAGGGATTATATAGAAAAATGGCGGAAATATAGCTCTCCAAATATGGCAATTTGTTTCATTTTCTTATTTTTTTCCGTTATTTGTGAGCTCGTAGGGCCTTTATCATCTCATGTAGAGTGTTGAATTTTTGTAAATGTAAGCTTTAGCCTATTGTCTGTACAGGTTTTTAATTTCAAAGACATGAATTTGAAAATGGCGGAAATATAGACCTCCGAATATGGCGTTTCGTTCATTTTTTTAACGTAAATTTTAGCGTAATTCATGAAAATTCAAAGGTGAAATGTTTTCAATTGGATGTGAAAGATCATGCTTTCAGACACATAAAATGACCAATTTCAATGTCATATGATTCAAAATGGCGGAGGTATAGAACTTTCAGCGATTTTGAGTTGTGATTACATGATGTGGCATGTGGCCAAAGGGAGATAATCGGTATCTAATACTAAAACTCTAATCGTACGTGTTATTCCGCATTGGTCCAAGATCTTCATAAGATAAGGAGAATTTTTGCACTTTTAAAAAACCTGAAATTCTAATGTTTTTACCTATTCATTATCAAAATTGATATTTTGAACCTAAATCTCAATCGGAATTTCCAAATTCATATCACGGTTATCAAGGAATAATTACCTGTCAGAAAACATTTTTAATTTTGAAATTCATAATAAGCCAGCCAATCAGCGGCCGGGTTAAAATTCTGTCCTGGGCTCAATCTTCGTTACACACGGGCCGTTTCGAAGGTCTTTTTTTCATTTAGTTTTGAATACTTTTCGGGATGTTTTAAGTGCTACTGTAATAGGGAGGGTTTTCCACAAGAGACCCGGAGGGGCGATCCGACTGTAGCTCCCGTTATATGTATAAGTCCCAAATCGTGATCGTATAGTATTTTTTAGTATACAACAGAGTCCACAGTCGTCACAAATCCTCTCCGGATCCCGTTTCCTCCACAGGTTACAGGCCTGTATCTCAACAGGTTCGATCTCTAGGATGTAGCGGAAGCACTGACACTAATCCAATAACTCAACTAGGTAAATACAGGTACAAATAACTATTTATTATATAAAAGACAAGTAGATTAATTATTACATAGAAGATTCACAATAGTGCCCGTTAAGACAGATAACAATAAGAGATATATAAGTGCCGAAGCAGTTACAATGTATCCAAGATTAACTATAGCCAAACTTTAGGCCTAATTAGCTAAGTCCTGTGTGATTACCACGTTCCCTAAACAAAGCCTAACACCCTACGGAGCCAACTAACCACCTACAAGTGTTCTTAACTCTAGAGGTATATAAAACCAACGGTGTAAACTAGGATACCTTAGGATGCCTAAGCCCTAAGCCCTGCCCCTGACAACCCCTAATTATACACAAACCCTACTGTTAGCTATAGATACACTCTAAGTAAAGACCCATCAGCCCCTTTTATAACAACTCATCAACCCAGTACCCCAAAGTGACCACTGATTGGTCAATGTCCGGACAGAGCACCATATTTAGGTGAAACCGTTGCTACAACAACCCACCTACACACTAAATATATCTTCCGCTTAAAACAGACAAGGCTCAACTGACTGATAAAAACCTCCCACGTGTACCACACGTGTACTCCGGCCAGCGGTCATCATCGGGGTGATCATGAGGACAACTAGGTTGATGAATGTGACTGCTAAACAGCAAACACACGGCACCCTAGATAAGACCTGTTCTCACGGTGTTCCCCTGAATTTGGGTCAAATATACATAAACAGATCACTGAAGTGAAGACTTAGAAGAGTGCAATAACAAATATACATACTGTAGAAATAAATGCAACAATGATAGAAACCCGTTCTATCACACTACATATACACGTACATGTATATATGAACAATGTACACGTGTTTGCGTAAATACACGTACATGTGTAACTACACCGCATACATGGGAGGCCGTCCTTACGTGACCCTAGCTGTTAATAGGACGTACATTTGAACAAACAAACAATAAAAGTAATGCACAAACATAATAACTGACAGGTTTAAAAAACCTTTTATGTGTGTGGCAGAGCCGTCACCTGTGACACCGGATGTTCAAACACAACCGGTGCTATTTTGAGAAACTACCCGGCCGTTTTGAGATCACAGAACCAAATAAATTCCCATAGAGGACCGTGTTAACGTTTGCTACTATTCAGGTTAATTGAAGTTATCAAAATTCTTTACAAAATTTACATCTACATGTATTGTTCCGACCCACACATAAACCATTAACTGGTGTACCCTGAATATATCCAATCAGCAGGCTCCTATATATTCACCTCTCTATGAAATCTTGTGCCCAAAGGGGGATTCCCCTAAATCTGTTTTTCGGTTGAACCAGACTACTTTCGTAAGAAACGCTTTCTGATTAATATTGAGTGAGATCGTCCGTTCGTTCAAGCAATCGTCTGTTCGCTAACATTACTTATATCATTACATAGGTGGAAATCCCGTGTTTTGATCGCGATCAAATCTAGTTTCTTCTTATTATTTTTCTTTTTTTTTCTTATTTCCACAAATCTTGTTCGCAGGATATCTCAGGAACGGAATAAGGTACGACGCTCAACTTTGGACACGTTATGAATGTACATAAGATCTTGAAATGTACGTTCGATTTTTTACAAAAATGTTCAAGGTCAAGGTCATAGACGTAAAAAACAATTTTTTTGGAACGAAGTTTAAACGCTCATAACTTCATTACCGTACGGTGTACATCGTTCACGTTTTGTTATTCAGATAGATCGTGACATTGCGCGTGCTTTTCCCATGCCATGTTATCAGAGATTATGTCAAGGTCAAGAGTTCGCTACGGGGTCAAACAAAGGTCAAAAACGAAATTCACACAGAAAAGTTTTGAAAGTTGGATATGAAAGGGCATGCCCTCAGAAATATATAATGACAAGTTTTAAGGTCATGAGAATCCAAAATGGCGGAGATATAGGCCTTTGAAAAAAGGCTATTTTGGCGTTTTCCCGCCAAAATTTTTTAAGGTTTCAGCGCCTTTAATACTTAACACACATGCTTGATTTTTTGTATAGACATAGCATGGACGAATGTCTACAGAACTTATGCTGTTTTATTGACCTTGACATTCATTCAAGGTCACAGGGTTCAAAAAGCTTTAAATATTTAAACGACATCTTCGTAATAAATAAGAGGTGTAGAGCGCTGAAATTTGGAGACGTTATGTACGTACATGAGTTCTTAAAATGTACTCTCGATTTTGGAGGATAACGTTCAAGGTCAAGGTCACAGACGTAAAAAACTGTTTTTTTTTCGAACAAACTTTAAACGCTCATAATTTCATAACCGTACGCTACACAACATGTACGTTTCATTATCCATGTAGATCACGATAATTCACGTTTTTTTCTCATTACATGTTATCAGAAATTATGTCAAGGTCACGAGTTCACTAGGGGGTCAAATGAGGTCAAACAAAGGTCAAAAATGAACTTTACCATAGAAATGTTTCGAAGGGCGCATATGAAAGAGCATGTTCTCAGGCACATAAAATGACCAAATTCAAGGTCATATGATCCAAAATGGCGGAGATATAGGACATCAAAAATCGAAATTTTAGTTTATATTTGCCCCTGCCCGAGACGTTTCAGCGCCTTAATACCTGTATGTACGGTGTTGATTTTTCATACCGCTGTTGTATGAACTTTTGTCTTCAAAAAGTTATGGTTTTAAAGGGGTTTATATAGAAAAATGGCGGAAATATAGCTCTCCAAATATGGCAATTTGTTTCATTTTCTTATTTTTTTCCGTTATTTGTGAGCTCGTAGGGCCTTTATCATCTCATGTAGAGTGTTGATTTTTTGTAAATGTAAGCTTTAGCCTATTGTCTGTACAGGTTTTTAATTTCAAAGACATGAATTTGAAAATGGCGGAAATATAGACCTCCGAATATGGCGTTTCGTTCATTTTTTAACGTAAATTTTAGCGTAATTCATGAAAATTCAAAGGTGAAATGTTTTGAATTGGATGTGAAAGATCATGCTTTCAGACACATAAAATGACCAAGTTCAAGGTCATAAGATTCAAAATGGCGGAGATATAGGACATCGAAAATCGAAATTTTAGTTTTTATTTGTCCTTGCACGAGACGTTTCAGCGCCTTTAAACCTGTATGTACAGTGTTGATTTTTCATACCTGTGTTGTATGAACTTTTGTCTTCAAAAGTTATTTATTTTTAAGGGGTTATATAGAAAAATGGCGGAAATATAGCTCTCCAAATATGGCAATTTGTTTCATTTTCTTATTTTTGTCCGTTATTTGTGAGCTCGTAGGGCCTTTATCATCTCATGTAGAGTGTTGAATTTTTGTAAATGTGTAAGCTTTAGCCTATTGTCTGTACAGGTTTTTAATTTCAAAGACATGAATTTGAAAATGGCGGAAATATAGACCTCCGAATATGGCGTTTCGTTCATTTTTTTAACGTAAATTTTAGCGTAATTCATGAAAATTCAAAGGTGAAATGTTTTGAATTGGATGTGAAAGATCATGCTTTCAGACACATAAAATGACCAAGTTCAAGGTCATAAGATTCAAAATGGCGGAGATATAGGACATCGAAAATCGAAATTTTAGTTTATATTTGTCCTTGCCCGAGACGTTTCAGCGCCTTTAAACCTGTATGTACAGTGTTGATTTTTCATACCTATGTTGTATGAACTTTTGTCTTCAAAAGTTATTTATTTTTAAGGGGTTATATAGAAAAATGGCGGAAATATAGCTCTCCAAATATGGCAATTTGTTTCATTTTCTTATTTTTTTCCGTTATTTGTGAGCTCGTAGGGCCTTTATCATCTCATGTAGAGTGTTGAATTTTTGTAAATGTAAGCTTTAGCCTATTGTCTGTACAGGTTTTTAATTTCAAAGACATGAATTTGAAAATGGCGGAAATATAGACCTCCGAATATGGCGTTTCGTTCATTTTTTAACGTAAATTTTAGCGTAATTCATGAAAATTCAAAGGTGAAATGTTTTGAATTGGATGTGAAAGATCATGCTTTCAGACACATAAAATGACCAATTTCAATGTCATATGATTCAAAATGGCGGAGGTATAGAACTTTCAGCGATTTTGAGTTGTGATTACATGATGTGGCATGTGGCCAAAGGGAGATAATCGGTATCTAATACTAAAACTCTAATCGTACTTGTTATTCCGCATTGGTCCAAGATCTTCATAAGATAAGGAGAATTTTTGCACTTTTAAAAAACCTGAAATTCTAATGTGTTTACCTATTCATTATCAAAATTGATATTTTGAACCTAAATCTCAATCGGAATTTCCAAATTCATATCACGGTTATCAAGGAATAATTACCTGTCAGAAAACATTTTTAATTTTGAAATTCATAATAAGCCAGCCAATCAGCGGCCGGGTTAAAATTCTGTCCTGGGCTCAATCTTCGTTACACACGGGCCGTTTCGAAGGTATTTTTACATTTAGTTTTCAATACTTTTCGGGATGTTTTAAGTGCTACTGTAATAGGGAGGGTTTTCCACAAGAGACCCGGAGGGGCGATCCGACTGTAGCTCCCGTTATATGTATAAGTCCCAAATCGTGATCGTATAGTATTTTTAGTATACAACAGAGTCCACAGTCGTCACAAATCTTCTCCGGATCCCGTTTCCTCCACAGGTTACAGGCCTGTATCTCAACTGGTTCGATCTCTAGGATGTAGCGGAAGTACTGACACTAATCCAATAACTCAACTAGGTAAATACAGGTACAAATAACTATTTATTATATAAAAGACAAGTAGATTAATTATTACATAGAAGATTCACAATAGTGCCCGTTAAGACAGATAACAATAAGAGATATATAAGTGCCGAAGCAGTTACAATGTATCCAAGATTAACTATAGCCAAACTTTAGGCCTAATTAGCTAAGTCCTGTGTGATTACCACGTTCCCTAAACAAAGCCTAACACCCTACGGAGCCAACTAACCACCTACAAGTGTTCTTAACTCTAGAGGTATATAAAACCAACGGTGTAAACTAGGATACCTTAGGATGCCTAAGCCCTAAGCCCCTGACAACCCCTAATTATACACAAACCCTACGTTAGCTATAGATACACTCTAAGTAAAGACCCACGTTGCAGTCTAGCTCAGCCCCTTTTATAACAACTCATCAACCCAGTACCCCAAAGTGACCACTGATTGGTCAATGTCCGGACAGAGCACCATATTTAGGTGAAACCGTTGCTACAACAACCCACCTACACACTAAATATATCTTCCGCTTAAAACAGACAAGGCTCAACTGACTGATAAAAACCTCCCACGTGTACCACACGTGTACTCCGGCCAGCGGTCATCATCGGGGTGATCATGAGGACAACTAGGTTGATGAATGTGACTGCTAAACAGCAAACACACCCTAGATAAGACCTGTTCTCACGGTGTTCCCCTGAATTTGGGTCCAAGATACATAAACAGATCACTAAAGTGAAGACTTAGAAGAGTGCAATAACAAATATACATACTGTAGAAATAAATGCAACAATGATAGAAACCCGTTCTATCACACTACATATACACGTATATATGAACAATGTACACGTGTTTGCGTAAATACACGTACATGTGTAACTACACCGCATACATGGGAGGCCGTCCTTACGTGACCCTAGCTGTTAATAGGACGTACATTTGAACAAACAAACAATAAAAGTAATGCACAAACACAATAACTGACAGGTTTAAAAACCTTTTATGTGTGTGGCAGAGCCGTCACCTGTGACACCGGATGTTCAAACACAACCGGTGCTATTTTGAGAAACTATCCGGCCGTTTTGAGATCACAGAACCAAATAAATTCCCATAGAGGACCGTGTTAACGTTTGCTACTATTCAGGTTAATTGAAGTTATCAAAATTCTTTACAAAATTTACATCTACATGTATTGTTCCGACCCACACATATATCCAATCAGCAGGCTCCTATATATTCACCTCTCTATGAAATCTTGTGCCCAAAGGGGGATTCCCCCTAAATCTGTTTTTCGGTTGAACCAGACTACTTTCGTAAGAAACGCTTTCTGATTAATATTGAGTGAGATCGTTCGTTCGTTCAAGCAATCGTCTGTTCGCTAACATTACTTATATCATTACATAGGTGGAAATCCCGTGTTTTGATCGCGATCAAATCTAGTTAGGGATTTCCATTGAGGATGGAAATCCCTATTGTTATTGTTCTGTTTTTTCTTCTTATTATTATTATTCTTTATTTTTCTTTTTTCTTCTTATTTCCACAAATCTTGTTAGCAGGATATCTCAGGAACGGAATAAGGTACGACGCTCAACTTTGGACACGTTATGAATGTACATAAGATCTTGAAATGTACGTTCGATTTTTTACAAAAATGTTCAAGGTCAAGGTCACAGACGTAAAAAACAATTTTTTTGGAACGAAGTTTAAACGCTCATAACTTCATTACCGTACGGTGTACATCGTTCACGTTTTGTTATTCAGATAGATCTTGACATTGCGCGTGCTTTTCCCATGCCATGTTATCAGAGATTATGTCAAGGTCAAGAGTTCGCTACGGGGTCAAACAAAGGTCAAAAACGAAATTTACCACAGAAAAGTTTTGAAAGTTGGATATGAAAGGGCATGCCCTCAGAAATATATAATGACAAGTTTTAAGGTCATGAAATCCAAAATGGCGGAGATATAGGCCTTTGAAAAAAGGCTATTTTGGCGTTTTCCCGCCAAAAATTTTTAAGGTTTCAGCGCCTTTAATACTTAACACACATGCTTGATTTTTTGTATAGACATAGCATGGACGAATGTCTACAGAACTTATGCTGTTTTATTGACCTTGACATTCATTCAAGGTCACAGGGTTCAAAAAGCTTTAAATCTTTAAACGACATCTTCGTAATAAATAAGAGGTGTAGAGCGCTGAAATTTGGAGACGTTATGTACGTACATGAGTTCTTAAAATGTACTCTCGATTTTGGAGGATAACGTTCAAGGTCAAGGTCACAGACGTAAAAAACTGCTTTTTTCGAACGAACTTTAAACGCTCATAATTTCATAACCGTACGCTACACAACATGTACGTTTCATTCTCCATGTAGATCACGATAATTCACGTTTTTTTTCTCATTACATGTTATCAGAAATTATGTCAAGGTCACGAGTTCACTAGGGGGTCAAATGAGGTCAAACAAAGGTCAAAAATGAACTTTACCATAGAAATGTTTCGAAGGGCGCATATGAAAGAGCATGTTCTCAGGCACATAAAATGACCAAATTCAAGGTCATATGATCCAAAATGGCGGAGATATAGGACATCAAAAATCGAAATTTTAGTTTATATTTGCCCCTGCCCGAGACGTTTCAGCGCCTTAATACCTGTATGTACGGTGTTGATTTTTCATACGGCTGTTGTATGAACTTTTGTCTTCAAAAGTTATTTATTTTTAAAGGGATTATATAGAAAAATGGCGGAAATATAGCTCTCCAAATATGGCAATTTGTTTCATTTTCTTATTTTTTTCCGTTATTTGTGAGCTCGTAGGGCCTTTATCATCTCATGTAGAGTGTTGAATTTTTGTAAATGTAAGCTTTAGCCTATTGTCTGTACAGGTTTTTAATTTCAAAGACATGAATTTGAAAATGGCGGAAATATAGACCTCCGAATATGGCGTTTCGTTCATTTTTTAACGTAAATTTTAGCGTAATTCATGAAAATTCAAAGGTGAAATGTTTTGAATTGGATGTGAAAGATCATGCTTTCAGACACATAAAATGACCAAATTCAAGGTCATAAGATTCAAAATGGCGGAGATATAGGACATCGAAAATCGAAATTTTAGTTTATATTTGTCCTTGCCCGAGACGTTTCAGCGCCTTTAAACCTGTATGTACAGTGTTGATTTTTCATACCTATGTTGTATGAACTTTTGTCTTCAAAAGTTATTTATTTTTAAGGGGTTATATAGAAAAATGGCGGAAATATAGCTCTCCAAATATGGCAATTTGTTTCATTTTCTTATTTTTGTCCGTTATTTGTGAGCTCGTAGGGCCTTTATCATCTCATGTAGAGTGTTGAATTTTTGTAAATGTAAGCTTTAGCCTATTGTCTGTACAGGTTTTTAATTTCAAAGACATGAATTTGAAAATGGCGGAAATATAGACCTCCGAATATGGCGTTTCGTTCATTTTTTAACGTAAATTTTAGCGTAATTCATGAAAATTCAAAGGTGAAATGTTTTGAATTGGATGTGAAAGATCATGCTTTCAGACACATAAAATGACCAAGTTCAAGGTCATAAGATTCAAAATGGCGGAGATATAGGACATCGAAAATCGAAATTTTAGTTTATATTTGTCCTTGCACGAGACGTTTCAGCGCCTTTAAACCTGTATGTACAGTGTTGATTTTTCATACCTGTGTTGTATGAACTTTTGTCTTCAAAAGTTATTTATTTTTAAGGGGTTATATAGAAAAATGGCGGAAATATAGCTCTCCAAATATGGCAATTTGTTTCATTTTCTTATTTTTTTCCGTTATTTGTGAGCTCGTAGGGCCTTTATCATCTCATGTAGAGTGTTGAATTTTTGTAAATGTTAGCTTTAGCCTATTGTCTGTACAGGTTTTTAATTTCAAAGACATGAATTTGAAAATGGCGGAAATATAGACCTCCGAATATGGCGTTTCGTTCATTTTTTAACGTAAATTTTAGCGTAATTCATGAAAATTCAAAGGTGAAATGTTTTGAATTGGATGTGAAAGATCATGCTTTCAGACACATAAAATGACCAATTTCAATGTCATATGATTCAAAATGGCGGAGGTATAGAACTTTCAGCGATTTTGAGTTGTGATTACATGATGTGGCATGTGGCCAAAGGGAGATAATCCGTATCTAATACTAAAACTCTAATCGTACGTGTTATTCCGCATTGGTCCAAGATCTTCATAAGATAAGGAGAATTTTTGCACTTTTAAAAAACCTGAAATTCTAATGTTTTTACCTATTCATTATCAAAATTGATATTTTGAACCTAAATCTCAATCTGAATTTCCAAATTCATATCATGGTTATCAAGGAATAATTACCTGTCAGAAAACATTTTTAATTTTGAAATTCATAATTAGCCAGCCAATCAGCGGCTGGGTTAAAATTCTGTCCTGGGCTCAATCTTCGTTACACAAGGGCCGTTTCGAATGTATTTTTACATTTAGTTTTCAATACTTTTCGGGATGTTTTAAGTGCTACTGTAATAGGGAGGGTTTTCCACAAGAGACCCGGAGGGGCGATCCGACTGTATCTCCCGTTATATGTATAAGTCCCAAATCGTGATCGTATAGTATTTTTAGTAGTATACAACAGAGTCCACAGTCGTCACAAATCCTCTCCGGATCCCGTTTCCTCCACAGGTTACAGGCCTGTATCTCAACAGGTTCGATCTCTAGGATGTAGCGGAAGCACTGACACTAATCCAATAACTCAACTAGGTAAATACAGGTACAAATAACTATTTATTATATAAAAGACAAGTAGATTAATTATTACATAGAAGATTCACAATAGTGCCCGTTAAGACAGATAACAATAAGAGATATATAAGTGCCGAAGCAGTTACAATGTATCCAAGATTAACTATAGCCAAACTTTAGGCCTAATTAGCTAAGTCCTGTGTGATTACCACGTTCCCTAAACAAAGCCTAACACCCTACGGAGCCAACTAACCACCTACAAGTGTTCTTAACTCTAGAGGTATATAAAACCAACGGTGTAAACTAGGATACCTTAGGATGCCTAAGCCCTAAGCCCCTGACAACCCCTAATTATACACAAACCCTACGTTAGCTATAGATACACTCTAAGTAAAGACCCACGTTCAGAGCAGCCCCTTTTATAACAACTCATCAACCCAGTACCCCAAAGTGACCACTGATTGGTCAATGTACCCCAAAGTGACCACTGATTGGTCAATGTCCGGACAGAGCACCATATTTAGGTGAAACCGTTGCTACAACAACCCACCTACACACTAAATATAACTTCCGCTTAAAACAGACAAGGCTCAACTGACTGATAAACACCTCCCACGTGTACCACACGTGTACTCCGGCCAGCGGTCATCATCGGGGTGATCATGAGGACAACTAGGTTGATGAATGTGACTGCTAAACAGCAAACACACCCTAGATAAGACCTGTTCTCACGGTGTTCCCCTGAATTTGGGTCAAATATACATAAACAGATCACTGAAGTGAAGACTTAGAAGAGTGCAATAACAAATATACATACTGTAGAAATAAATGCAACAATGATAGAAACCCGTTCTATCACACTACATATACACGTATATATGAACAATGTACACGTGTTTGCGTAAATACACGTACATGTGTAACTACACCGCATACATGGGAGGCCGTCCTTACGTGACCCTAGCTGTTAATAGGACGTACATTTGAACAAACAAACAATAAAAGTAATGCACAAACACAATAACTGACAGGTTTAAAAACCTTTTATGTGTGTGGCAGAGCCGTCACCTGTGACACCGGATGTTCAAACACAACCGGTGCTATTTTGAGAAACTATCCGGCCGTTTTGAGATCACAGAACCAAATAAATTCCCATAGAGGACCGTGTTAACGTTTGCTACTATTCAGGTTAAATGAAGTTATCAAAATTCTTTACAAATTTTACATCTACATGTATTGTCCGACCCACACATAAACCATTAACTGGTGTACCCTGAATATATCCAATCAGCAGGCTCCTATATATTCACCTCTCTATGAAATCTTGTGCCCAAAGGGGGATTCCCCTAAATCTGTTTTTCGGTTGAACCAGACTGCTTTCGTAAGAAACGCTTTCTGATTAATATTGAGTGAGATCGTCCGTTCGTTCGTTCAAGCAATCGTCTGTTCGCTAACATTACTTATATCATTACATAGGTGGAAATCCCGTGTTTTGATCGCGATCAAATCTAGTTTCTTCTTATTATTATTATTCTTTATTTTTCTTTTTTATTCTTATTTCCACAAATCTTGTTCGCAGGATATCTCAGGAACGAAATAAGGTACGACGCTCAACTTTGGACACGTTATGAATGTACATAAGATCTTGAAATGTACGTTCGATTTTTTACAAAAATGTTCAAGGTCAAGGTCACAGACGTAAAAAACAATTTTTTGGAACGAAGTTTAAACGCTCATAACTTCATTACCGTACGGTGTACATCGTTCACGTTTTGTTATTCAGATAGATCTTGACATTGCGCGTGCTTTTCCCATGCCATGTTATCAGAGATTATGTCAAGGTCAAGAGTTCGCTACGGGGTCAAACAAAGGTCAAAAACGAAATTCACCACAGAAAAGTTTTGAAAGTTGGATATGAAAGGGCATGCCCTCAGAAATATATAATGACAAGTTTTAAGGTCATGAAATCCAAAATGGCGGAGATATAGGCCTTTGAAAAAAGGCTATTTTGGCGTTTTCCCGCCAAAATTTTTTAAGGTTTCAGCGCCTTTAATACTTAACACACATGCTTGATTTTTTGTATAGACATAGCATGGACGAATGTCTACAGAACTTATGCTGTTTTATTGACCTTGACATTCATTCAAGGTCACAGGGTTCAAAAAGCTTTAAACGACATCTTCGTAATAAATAAGAGGTGTAGAGCGCTGAAATTTGGAGACGTTATGTACGTACATGAGTTCTTAAAATGTACTCTCGATTTTGGAGGATAACGTTCAAGGTCAAGGTCACAGACGTAAAAAACTGCTTTTTTCGAACGAACTTTAAACGCTCATAATTTCATAACCGTACGCTACACAACATGTACGTTTCATTCTCCATGTAGATCACGATAATTCACGTTTTTTTCTCATTACATGTTATCAGAAATTATGTCAAGGTCACGAGTTCACTAGGGGGTCAAATGAGGTCAAACAAAGGTCAAAAATGAACTTTACCATAGAAATGTTTCGAAGGGCGCATATGAAAGAGCATGTTCTCAGGCACATAAAATGACCAAATTCAAGGTCATATGATCCAAAATGGCGGAGATATAGGACATCAAAAATCGAAATTTTAGTTTATATTTGCCCCTGCCCGAGACGTTTCAGCGCCTTAATACCTGTATGTACGGTGTTGATTTTTCATACCGCTGTTGTATGAACTTTTGTCTTCAAAAGTTATGGGTTTTAAAGGGATTATATAGAAAAATGGCGGAAATATAGCTCTCCAAATATGGCAATTTGTTTCATTTTCTTATTTTTTTCCGTTATTTGTGAGCTCGTAGGGCCTTTATCATCTCATGTAGAGTGTTGAATTTTTGTAAATGTAAGCTTTAGCCTATTGTCTGTACAGGTTTTTAATTTCAAAGACATGAATTTGAAAATGGCGGAAATATAGACCTCCGAATATGGCGTTTCGTTCATTTTTTAACGTAAATTTTAGCGTAATTCATGAAAATTCAAAGGTGAAATGTTTTGAATTGGATGTGAAAGATCATGCTTTCAGACACATAAAATGACCAAGTTCAAGGTCATAAGATTCAAAATGGCGGAGATATAGGACATCGAAAATCGAAATTTTAGTTTATATTTGTCCTTGCACGAGACGTTTCAGCGCCTTTAAACCTGTATGTACAGTGTTGATTTTTCATACCTATGTTGTATGAACTTTTGTCTTCAAAAGTTATTTATTTTTAAGGGGTTATATAGAAAAATGGCGGAAATATAGCTCTCCAAATATGGCAATTTGTTTCATTTTCTTATTTTTTTCCGTTATTTGTGAGCTCGTAGGGCCTTTATCATCTCATGTAGAGTGTTGAATTTTTGTAAATGTTAGCTTTAGCCTATTGTCTGTACAGGTTTTTAATTTCAAAGACATGAATTTGAAAATGGCGGAAATATAGACCTCCGAATATGGCGTTTCGTTCATTTTTTAACGTAAATTTTAGCGTAATTCATGAAAATTCAAAGGTGAAATGTTTTGAATTGGATGTGAAAGATCATGCTTTCAGACACATAAAATGACCAATTTCAATGTCATATGATTCAAAATGGCGGAGGTATATAACTTTCAGCGATTTTGAGTTGTGATTACATGATGTGGCATGTGGCCAAAGGGAGATAATCCGTATCTAATACTAAAACTCTAATCGTACGTGTTATTCCGCATTGGTCCAAGATCTTCATAAGATAAGGAGAATTTTTGCACTTTTAAAAAACCTGAAATTCTAATGTTTTTACCTATTCATTATCAAAATTGATATTTTGAACCTAAATCTCAATCTGAATTTCCAAATTCATATCATGGTTATCAAGGAATAATTACCTGTCAGAAAACATTTTTAATTTTGAAATTCATAATTAGCCAGCCAATCAGCGGCTGGGTTAAAATTCTGTCCTGGGCTCAATCTTCGTTACACAAGGGCCGTTTCGAATGTATTTTTACATTTAGTTTTCAATACTTTTCGGGATGTTTTAAGTGCTACTGTAATAGGGAGGGTTTTCCACAAGAGACCCGGAGGGGCGATCCGACTGTAGCTCCCGTTATATGTATAAGTCCCAAATCGTGATCGTATAGTATTTTTAGTATACAACAGAGTCCACAGTCGTCACAAATCCTCTACGGATCCTGTTTCCTCCACAGGTTACAGGCCTGTATCTCAACAGGTTCGATCTCTAGGATGTAGCGGAAGCACTGACACTAATCCAATAACTCAACTAGGTAAATACAGGTACAAATAACTATTTATTATATAAAAGACAAGTAGATTAAGTATTACATAGAAGATTCACAATAGTGCCCGTTAAGACAGATAACAATAAGAGATATAAGTGCCGAAGCAGTTACAATGTATCCAAGATTAACTATAGCCAAACTTTAGGCCTAATTAGCTCAGTCCTGTGTGATTACCACGTTCCCTAAACAAAGCCTAACACCCTACGGAGCCAACTAACCACCTACAAGTGTTCTTAACTCTAGAGGTATATAAAACCAACGGTGTAAACTAGGATACCTTAGGATGCCTAAGCCCTAAGCCCCTGACAACCCCTAATTATACACAAACCCTACGTTAGCTATAAATACACTCTAAGTAAAGACCCACGTGGCTCTGCTCCCTACCTATTCCCTAAGTCAAGACCAAAGCTTCCTTAGAAGCAGCCCCTTTTATAACAACTCATCAACCCAGTCCCCCAAAGTGACCACTGATTGGTCAATGTCCGGATGTCCGGACAGAGCACCATATTTAGGTGAAACCGCTGCTACAACAACCCACCTACACACTAAATATAACTTCCGCTTAAAACAGACAAGACTCAACTGACTGATAAACACCTCCCACGTGTACCACACGTGTACTCCGGCCAGCGGTCATCATCGGGGTGATCATGAGGACAACTAGGTTGATGAATGTGACTGCTAAACAGCAAACACACCCTAGATAAGACCTGTTCTCACGGTGTTCCCCTGAATTTGGGTCAAATATACATAAACAGATCACTGAAGTGAAGACTTAGAAGAGTGCAATAACAAATATACATACTGTAGAAATAAATGCAACAATGATAGAAACCCGTTCTATCACACTACATATACACGTATATATGAACAATGTACACGTGTTTGCGTAAATACACGTACATGTGTAACTACACCGCATACATGGGAGGCCGTCCTTACGTGACCCTAGCTGTTAATAGGACGTACATTTGAACAAACAAACAATAAAAGTAATGCACAAACACAATAACTGACAGGTTTAAAAACCTTTTATGTGTGTGGCAGAGCCGTCACCTGTGACACCGGATGTTCAAACACAACCGGTGCTATTTTGAGAAACTATCCGGCCGTTTTGAGATCACAGAACCAAATAAATTCCCATAGAGGACCGTGTTAACGTTTGCTACTATTCAGGTTAAATGAAGTTATCAAAATTCTTTACAAATTTTACATCTACATGTATTGTCCGACCCACACATAAACCATTAACTGGTGTACCCTGAATATATCCAATCAGCAGGCTCCTATATATTCACCTCTCTATGAAATCTTCTGCCCAAAGGGGGATTCCCCTAAATCTGTTTTTCGGTTGAACCAGACTACTTTCGTAAGAAACGCTTTCTGATTAATATTGAGTGAGATCGTCCGTTCGTTCAAGCAATCGTCTGTTCGCTAACATTACTTATATCATTACATAGGTGGAAATCCCGTGTTTTGATCGCGATCAAATCTAGTTATTCTTTATTTTTCTTTTTTATTCTTATTTCCACAAATCTTGTTCGCAGGATATCTCAGGAACGAAATAAGGTACGACGCTCAACTTTGGACACGTTATGAATGTACATAAGATCTTGAAATGTACGTTCGATTTTTTACAAAAATGTTCAAGGTCAAGGTCATAGACGTAAAAAACAATTTTTTTGGAACGAAGTTTAAGCGCTCATAACTTCATTACCGTACGGTGTACATCGTTCACGTTTTGTTATTCAGATAGATCTTGACATTGCGCGTGCTTTTCCCATGCCATGTTATCAGAGATTATGTCAAGGTCAAGAGTTCGCTACGGGGTCAAACAAAGGTCAAAAACGAAATTCAACACAGAAAAGTTTTGAAAGTTGGATATGAAAGGGCATGCCCTCAGAAATATATAATGACAAGTTTTAAGGTCATGAAATCCAAAATGGCGGAGATATAGGCCTTTGAAAAAAGGCTATTTTGGCGTTTTCCCGCCAAAAATTTTTAAGGTTTCAGCGCCTTTAATACTTAACACACATGCTTGATTTTTTGTATAGACATAGCATGGACGAATGTCTACAGAACTTATGCTGTTTTATTGACCTTGACATTCATTCAAGGTCACAGGGTTCAAAAAGCTTTAAATCTTTAAACGACATCTTCGTAATAAATAAGAGGTGTAGAGCGCTGAAATTTGGAGACGTTATGTACGTACATGAGTTCTTAAAATGTACTCTCGATTTTGGAGGATAACGTTCAAGGTCAAGGTCACAGACGTAAAAAACTGCTTTTTTCGAACGAACTTTAAACGCTCATAATTTCATAACCGTACGCTACACAACATGCACGTTTCATTCTCCATGTAGATCACGATAATTCACGTTTTTTTTCTCATTACATGTTATCAGAAATTATGTCAAGGTCACGAGTTCACTAGGGGGTCAAATGAGGTCAAACAAAGGTCAAAAATGAACTTTACCATAGAAATGTTTCGAAGGGCGCATATGAAAGAGCATGTTCTCAGGCACATAAAATGACCAAATTCAAGGTCATATGATCCAAAATGGCGGAGATATAGGACATCAAAAATCGAAATTTTAGTTTATATTTGCCCCTGCCCGAGACGTTTCAGCGCCTTAATACCTGTATGTACGGTGTTGATTTTTCATACGGCTGTTGTATGAACTTTTGTCTTCAAAAGTTATGGGTTTTAAAGGGATTATATAGAAAAATGGCGGAAATATAGCTCTCCAAATATGGCAATTTGTTTCATTTTCTTATTTTTTTCCGTTATTTGTGAGCTCGTAGGGCCTTTATCATCTCATGTAGAGTGTTGAATTTTTGTAAATGTAAGCTTTAGCCTATTGTCTGTACAGGTTTTTAATTTCAAAGACATGAATTTGAAAATGGCGGAAATATAGACCTCCGAATATGGCGTTTCGTTCATTTTTTTAACGTAAATTTTAGCGTAATTCATGAAAATTCAAAGGTGAAATGTTTTGAATTGGATGTGAAAGATCATGCTTTCAGACACATAAAATGACCAAGTTCAAGGTCATAAGATTCAAAATGGCGGAGATATAGGACATCGAAAATCGAAATTTTAGTTTATATTTGTCCTTGCACGAGACGTTTCAGCGCCTTTAAACCTGTATGTACAGTGTTGATTTTTCATACCTATGTTGTATGAACTTTTGTCTTCAAAAGTTATTTATTTTTAAGGGGTTATATAGAAAAATGGCGGAAATATAGCTCTCCAAATATGGCAATTTGTTTCATTTTCTTATTTTTTTTCCGTTATTTGTGAGCTCGTAGGGCCTTTATCATCTCATGTAGAGTGTTGAATTTTTGTAAATGTAAGCTTTAGCCTATTGTCTGTACAGGTTTTTAATTTCAAAGACATGAATTTGAAAATGGCGGAAATATAGACCTCCGAATATGGCGTTTCGTTCATTTTTTAACGTAAATTTTAGCGTAATTCATGAAAATTCAAAGGTGAAATGTTTTGAATTGGATGTGAAAGATCATGCTTTCAGACACATAAAATGACCAATTTCAATGTCATATGATTCAAAATGGCGGAGGTATAGAACTTTCAGCGATTTTGAGTTGTGATTACATGATGTGGCATGTGGCCAAAGGGAGATAATCGGTATCTAATACTAAAACTCTAATCGTACGTGTTATTCCGCATTGGTCCAAGATCTTCATAAGATAAGGAGAATTTTTGCACTTTTAAAAAACCTGAAATTCTAATGTTTTTACCTATTCATTATCAAAATTGATATTTTGAACCTAAATCTCAATCTTAATTTCCAAATTCATATCATGGTTATCAAGGAATAATTACCTGTCAGAAAACATTTTTAATTTTGAAATTCATAATTAGCCAGCCAATCAGCGGCTGGGTTAAAATTTCTGTCCTGGGCTCAATCTTCGTTACACACGGGCCGTTTCGAAGGTATTTTTACATTTAGTTTTCAATACTTTTCGGGATGTTTTAAGTGCTACTGTAATAGGGAGGGTTTTCCACAAGAGACCCGGAGGGGCGATCCGACTGTAGCTCCCGTTATATGTATAAGTCCCAAATCGTGATCGTATAGTATTTTTAGTATACAACAGAGTCCACAGTCGTCACAAATCCTCTCCGGATCCCGTTTCCTCCACAGGTTACAGGCCTGTATCTCAACAGGTTCGATCTCTAGGATGTAGCGGAAGCACTGACACTAATCCAATAACTCAACTAGGTAAATACAGGTACAAATAACTATTTATTATATAAAAGACAAGTAGATTAATTATTACATAGAAGATTCACAATAGTGCCCGTTAAGACAGATAACAATAAGAGATATATAAGTGCCGAAGCAGTTACAATGTATCCAAGATTAACTATAGCCAAACTTTAGGCCTAATTAGCTAAGTCCTGTGTGATTACCACGTTCCCTAAACAAAGCCTAACACCCTACGGAGCCAACTAACCACCTACAAGTGTTCTTAACTCTAGAGGTATATAAAACCAACGGTGTAAACTAGGATACCTTAGGATGCCTAAGCCCTAAGCCCCTGACAACCCCTAATTATACACAAACCCTACGTTAGCTATAGATACACTCTAAGTAAAGACCCATCAGCCCCTTTTATAACAACTCATCAACCCAGTACCCCAAAGTGACCACTGATTGGTCAATGTCCGGACAGAGCACCATATTTAGGTGAAACCGTTGCTACAACAACCCACCTACACACTAAATATATCTTCCGCTTAAAACAGACAAGGCTCAACTGACTGATAAAAACCTCCCACGTGTACCACACGTGTACTCCGGCCAGCGGTCATCATCGGGGTGATCATGAGGACAACTAGGTTGATGAATGTGACTGCTAAACAGCAAACACACCCTAGATAAGACCTGTTCTCACGGTGTTCCCCTGAATTTGGGTCCAAGATACATAAACAGATCACTGAAGTGAAGACTTAGAAGAGTGCAATAACAAATATACATACTGTAGAAATAAATGCAACAATGATAGAAACCCGTTCTATCACACTACATATACACGTATATATGAACAATGTACACGTGTTTGCGTAAATACACGTACATGTGTAACTACACCGCATACATGGGAGGCCGTCCTTACGTGACCCTAGCTGTTAATAGGACGTACATTTGAACAAACAAACAATAAAAGTAATGCACAAACACAATAACTGACAGGTTTAAAAACCTTTTATGTGTGTGGCAGAGCCGTCACCTGTGACACCGGATGTTCAAACACAACCGGTGCTATTTTGAGAAACTATCCGGCCGTTTTGAGATCACAGAACCAAATAAATTCCCATAGAGGACCGTGTTAACGTTTGCTACTATTCAGGTTAATTGAAGTTATCAAAATTCTTTACAAAATTTACATCTACATGTATTGTTCCGACCCACACATATATCCAATCAGCAGGCTCCTATATATTCACCTCTCTATGAAATCTTGTGCCCAAAGGGGGATTCCCCTAAATCTGTTTTTCGGTTGGACCAGACTACTTTCGTAAGAAACGCTTTCTGATTAATATTGAGTGAGATCGTCCGTTCGTTCAAGCAATCGTCTGTTCGCTAACATTACTTATATCATTACATAGGTGGAAATCCCGTGTTTTGATCGCGATCAAATCTAGTTATTCTTTATTTTTCTTTTTTTTTCTTATTTCCACAAATCTTGTTAGCAGGATATCTCAGGAACGGAATAAGGTACGACGCTCAACTTTGGACACGTTATGAATGTACATAAGATCTTGAAATG
The DNA here is from genome assembly GCF_041381155.1 of Argopecten irradians. Taxonomy (NCBI): domain Eukaryota; kingdom Metazoa; phylum Mollusca; class Bivalvia; order Pectinida; family Pectinidae; genus Argopecten; species Argopecten irradians. Next base: position 39,908 of record NW_027187651.1, on the reverse strand, counting down.
TACGTTCGATTTTTTACAAAAATGTTCAAGGTCAAGGTCATAGACGTAAAAAACAATTTTTTTGGAACAAAGTTTAAACGCTCATAACTTCAATACCGTACGCTGTACATCGTTCACGTTTTGTTATTCAGGCAGATCGTGACATTGTGCGTGCTTTTCCCATGCCATGTTATCAGAGATTATGTCAAGGTCAAGAGTTCGCTACGGGGTCAAACAAAGGTCAAAAACGAAATTTACCACAGAAAAATTTTGAAAGTTGAATATGAAAGGTCATGCCCTCAGAAATATATAATGACAAGTTTTAAGGTCATGAGATCCAAAATGGCGGAGATATAGGCCTTTGAAAAAAGGCTATTTTGGCGTTTTCCCGCCAAAAATATTAAAGGTTTCAGCGCCTTTAATACTTAACATACATGCTTGATTTTTTGTATAGACATAGCATGGAAGAATGTCTACAGAACTTATGCCTTTTTATTGACCTTGACATTCATTCAAGGTCACAGGGTTCAAAAAGCTTTAAATCTTTAAACGACTTCTTCTTTATAAATAAGAGGCGTAGAGACCTGATATTGGGTCTGTGGCATGCTGGGATGATGTTATTATAGGTTTATTCAAATGAACGACCTTGATCTACATTCAAGGTCACAGGGGTCAAATAGGGTGAAATATATTTAAACGACTTCTTCTTAATAACCAAGAGGCCTAGAGACCATATATTAGGGCTGTTGCATGCTGGTATGAAGGGCTAATACGTTTGTTCAAATGAATGGCCTTGGTCTTCATTCAAGGTCACAGGGGTCAAAATAACTAGATTATATTCAAACGACTTCTTCTTTATATCTAAGAGGCCTAGAGACCATGTATTAGGGCAGTGGCATGCTGGGATGAAGGGCTACCAAGTTGGTTGAAAGGAATGACCTTGACCTTCATATAAGGTCACAGGGGTCAAATAGGTTGAAACATATTTAAACGACTTCTTAATAACCAAGAGTTCTGGAGACCTGATATTCGGTCTGTTGCATGCTGGGGTAAAGGGCAACTTAGTTTGTTTAAACGAATGACCTTGACCTTCATTCAAGTTAACAGGGGCCAAATAGGTTTTTTTAATGCCCTTGTGTTTATCTGTCTGACCTAATGAAAGCATAGCTGAAAGTATGTTTGTTTCATACGCAGTGCTGTCCTGTCTGTCCGTAAGGATATGTGCATAGACAGATGATACAAATGGGCAGCGGATATATATATATATATATAACGTCAGTTATAGTAACACCTGCAGTATCGAGGATGCGTGCGTACATAAAGGTCGTTCACCATCGTACACGTAGCTAAAAAGCATTCGAATATAATACAAGCTACATATTGTGTGAAATATTAGAAGACTAAATATTGGACAATTTATTAGACTCTATATTTGCGAAAGCATATGGTGATTTTATTACGATAAGACACGATTTCGTAATATTTAACGCAAAGTTCCAAAATGCGCTGTGTGCGATAAACTGTATCGCAGATCGCACAGTTGGGCGCACGCTGTTTTAAGTAGGTAATGCGATCATAATATCACCGTAATCAACGTTATTTATCAAAAATTACAGTTTTTGTCACTCCCATTTCACACATCTGCGTGACACACCGGGTTCGGATACTGCACCATGTATTGTGGGGAGGCAGCAACATCTTAAAGTTCCATTTAAAACAAAATACTTTTCATTAGCTGTTTCCTTTTTTGTCTATTCTGCATCGAAGCTCTTTCTAATCTTAAACATGCATAGTTAAAATTGTGTAAACCAAATTTTATTTGTTGTGTATGTATTACTGTGATAAGATTACATGTGGTCAGAGGGAGATAATCAAGTAATCTTAACTCTAATTGTGCGAGTTATGCATCTTTGTCTAAGATTTGTCATAATTATTCGAAAAGGAGAATTAACGTGGACTTGTAACCAGATGTGTTTTTGTGTTTCTCAATCCAACTTCACTTACAAATGTATATGACACAACTGTAACCTACTATACATTTCGGGCGGGTACGAAATAGTCCCTTTGTGTCCAAGTGGAGCACTCATTCATAACTTCATAACCGTATGCTGTACGTTGTCCCCGTTTAGTCATTAAGATAAATCGTGACATAGCGCGTGTTTTGTTCATTACATGTTATCAGAGATTATGTCAAGGTCAAGAGTTCGCTACGGGGTCAAACAAAGGTCAAAAACGAAAATTGTCACAGAAAAGTTTTGAATGTTGGATATGAAAGGGCATGCTCTCAGAAATATATAATGACAAGTGTCAAGGTCAAGGTCATGTGATCCGAAATGGCGGAGATATAGCCCTTTGAATAATGGCGATTTTGGCATTTTCCCGCCAAAAATGTACAAGGTTTCAGCGCGTTTAATACTTAACATAAGTGCTTGATTTTTTGCATAGGCATAGAATGAACAAATGTCTACAGAATTATATTTTCATTGACCTTGACCTTCATTCAAGGTCACAGGGGTAGAAAAGCTTAAAATCTTTAAACGACCTCTTATTAATAACCAATAAGGCCTAGAGACCTGATATTGGGCCTGTGGTTTGTTGGGATGCAGGTCAATCAAGTTTATTCAAATGAATGACCTTGACTTCCATTCCTGTGAGCTGTAACTGTATCCTGTAAATGCTATTGTTGCTGAATACACATGGAACTTTATTACGGCGTTGAATTGTGTTTTACTCGACGACCCACTCTACTTTATCAAAACTCAGGTATTGTGGCGGGTGCCTGACGCTACCCTAGAAGGCATCTCTATATATAGCTTCCGAGGGCTGCGGGCTGGGAAAACGTAATTATATAACTCCCGCAGAGTTTCGCTACACTTCTTTAACAATACAGGTTCAACAATGAATGTAATTTTATAATCGGATTCTCCACATATTGCATCAAATAATAGAAAAACTAAGGCAGTTCAGGAGAAAAAAATAACCATTGCAAAGAATTCCTTTAAGATTACAGACAAGACAGAGTCTTTGGTAATAATCTATTTGTATGTATGTCAAAGAATAAAACTATTTTCATATCTGTGGTCGCACATAGAGCCTTCAGTTTTGCTATGAAATGTTCGAAGGGTGGATATAACAACAGTGTTAGTAACTCCTGGAATATCGAACATTCACTTTAGTAATACTTTTATTCATGTTCATTTAACACCAAAACAAGAAAATTACATTATATATGTTTTATTACATATTCATGCCAAACTTAATAATATCCAAATACATCTTCAGCCACGCTTACAATAAGTAGTTTATATTTTTACAATGACAAAAAAAATCATCTCAGAAATGAAAATTGGAACAGAGACTGTTTAAGACTGTCAAAGACAATCAAACTCTCCCCTTGTCAAAGATATTATCAAAGTGCACATACATAGCAGCAGAAACAGAAAAATTAGAATGAAATCGAATGAATTTCCAAAATCAAATATATAAACCATTATAAAATTATTATATTTAATCATCATTTTTTCATGTGTTGTGGCCGACTTGATATCAACTATTTCAAGAATATTCAACTGATCACAGAAAATACATACCGGTACATATTTTGTTTGACATTATTCTTAATTAAATTTCTACAAATTCAGATAAAGGATTTCAAAATAATGAAATTAAAACAAACTTCTTATATTCATTAAAATGAGTCCTTTCCTACACTATTGACTCTTGTGTTGCACACTTGTGTAGGTCATAAAGCCATGCACACATGAGGGCAGCCTTACATTGCTTTTACCTCATATCTGTTTTCAACAATCATTTAAAACATTATTTTAATGGACACAGAAAGAAACTCTGATTAGTTTACTTTATAAATCTCAGGTCTATAAGCCATAGATAGTAAGTCCAATTTCTATCATCATTAACAGAAATTATGAAAGTTATAGACAGAAGTGTGTATACACAGAGAGTCAAAAAGTAGACCTAGATGGAACTGTGTTTTCTATACACAGTCTGTATTCTACACACAGGTTGCTTCCCATGACTGCCTTAAAGTAATGCAGTAATGGAAAGGCCACTTTCAGATTGGTCCAAAAGACTATTACTCAATGAATAGGGAATTTATGAATGGAAGTTTATATCTGTTTTACATATTGCCAATCCAAGAAAAGTAGTGTATTGTTAATTAAGTGAATGGTCTATCGAGCACGGATTCGTATTACAATCAGTAACATGCCTGAGCTGGCAAACATTGTTTTATAAAAAAAAAATAAAAACTTACAGTTTCTCAATATCTATCACACAATAACAAGCAAATATATATCAATTAACATACCTCAATAACATTTAATACATACTATGAATAATTTACCTGTAAATAAAACAGAAATAACCTTCAAAAGTTAAATGAAGATTGAATAGTGTATCTGCTTTTCTCTTTTCCTTTTTTCATTGAAACATTTACAATAACAATAGGAAACTACACATGACTATTAACTAGTGTTGGACCGATTCTCCATTTTAATCAATGATCGATCGAATATAATTTTCGTAAGGACCATCAATAATGAAAGGTAATAACGATTAATAAAATGGGAGATAACTTGTGCTTATTTGATACTGTTCTTAACTTTTATGATGTGTTATCTATATGCAAAACCACATTTCAGAATGCCAAAGACATGTTAGATAGACAATAATTCAAATTTGAATCAAAGAAAAAAAAATTGCTTCAATTTATACTGTTTGTTCATCTTTCTTTTTTTTAGAGAAATTAAAAGGTTAATATATACATGTAGATATAGGAGTTTTCTGCAAATGGTATCCAATTATAAAATAGATAATTAGTAGGTTGTTCAAAACCAATTATTGATTATGAACAGATTCCCAACACTACTGTCAACGAACTTCGTCTAAATTCCAAACTGCTCTTTATTTCCAATTTTGCCTTTCCATCGGTCTCGAAATGAAATCAAACGGTAAGAAAGAATCTTACATAATTTAAGAAAAATGCCTCAGCTCATGTTCAAAACTATGCCAAAAGATAACTTAAATTTAAAATTCCCAATAGTACTTCCCAAGATAACTAATTTGTCAACAAATAAATAGCCGCCTATTGGCCATGTTGTATGCAGATCATCCAATAATGCTTAAGTGAAAGAGAAATTGTGATAACTTAATTTTAAAATGGCCGACTGTCGGTCATGTTTTCCCCGAATCATTCCCAAAATGCAGCCAGTCTAACCAAGGTCAAGGTAAACCCAACAAGTATAACTTCTCATCAGTTTGGAGTCCTGAAAGGCCGCCATCACAAGTGGTGATATAACATCTATTGTTTACTGATGTAAAGACAATGGCCCACAGGCTATAGGCAATTGGAATACTCCATTTTCTATTTGCACTTAACAAAATTAACATATTGCATTCTGGGTTGTTTTTAAAGCTGCATCAAGATAACCAGTCCAAGTTTAAAAATGAACAAAACTTACCATCGAAAAAAGTATGGTAAGGAAAATAATATGTGAAACAAGAAATCAAGATATACACTATGCACTGAAGGTTGACAAGTAAAAATGAAATTTTTAAATGAAACCAAAAGAAATTCTTTGCAAACCAAATTTATCACCTGAACATCGTTTTGATATAAAACTAGATAAGTCATGAATTCTTCATTTACAAATTAGTAAGAGGCCCAAGGGCCTTAACAGTCATCTGACAACCTTGGCAACAGTCATATAAGAAATCAATTAGATACATGTATGGTGTTATAGTGGCCTTCTTAACAAGACTTTGTCAAGTCCATATCAGGATAATTTCAGACAAGTTTCAGCCAAATTGCACTGGCAGAACTTGAGAAGAAGTTCAAAATGTGTTTTCAAGATGGCGACTGTAGTGGCCATCTTGGATTTCTGATCAACCTGTTAAAAACAACACTTGGTCGAGAAGAAGTTTAAAATGTGTTTTCAAGTGTAGTCCTACGAAGCAAAAACCAAAAGGTAACAAAGGGTTACAATTCCAGTAATTATAGTTGAATATAACTTTTTTCCAGATCATCTCCAGAAGAAAGAAAAAGTTTACAAACAGACATAAGAATATCATGTCTTTAAAAATTAACTTTGACAGCATATAAAAACTTGAAATGACTTTGTTCCTACCATTTAAATCAAATGGTGCATACAAGTTTACATCACTTCATAATTTACATTTATTTTCTATTAAATTGCATCAATATTGTTCTTGATGTATGGATGCACCAGTCTTCATTGAAAGTAGCTGTATACAGTCTTCAGTGTCTTTGTCATTTCATCTGTCACTACCATCTCTTTACATGTATAAATAAAGTGTTGGACAACCTGTGAAAAAAACAACAACATATTTACCTTTACATGAAACCGTTTCAAAGGTTATACACTTTAAAGTGAAAGTCTTGTAATAAGACTACATTTTAATGACATTATTTCTTCTTAACTAACATGAATGGATACAGGATTACATTATATATAATTCCATGACTGATGTACACGTTTTATTTTATGGTTTTGATGGCAAATCTTATTGCAGACTTACTGTTACAATATTATCAAGGCCACACCGACAACAAAGGTTTCTTTCCAAAGACAACCCAACAGTGAACTTAAAAAGAAAGTGACAATAAGAACAAATACTTAATTTTGTTTCCTTTTTGAGCCTTAAATCTCTCTGATATGTCAAATTTTGTGTAAAAGTCATAGCAACTGAAGTCTTTAAAACAAGCTTACGTACATTATACTTCATCCATCATGTCTTTTGAGTCAGAAACCTTAGGCTTAACCTTGATTAAGCTGTGGTTAGTCAAGGTCATTCATTTGAAAAAAACCTAACTACTTACCCCAACTATGCTCATGACTCCAAATTAACTCCAACTCCATTATTTTGTGCTTAGTTGTTTTTCTGATTATCACTGAACTGGAACTAAATCTCTTTAAACAACCTAATACATTATGGTTTGAAGCGTTTTTGAAAATTGTATCACACAATTTACATTATGGTTTTAAGTGGTTTTTGTTTAATTGTATCATACAATTTACTTATCAATGCTATATTTGGCATAATTATACTTAACATTCCAATAAAGTAATTTAGAATTACAAACCAGTGAGTGGGTGGTATTGCCAATCATCATGCAGGTGCTGATCTGTTTGCACTTTTTCACCATCTCCTTCACAAGTTACTACTCACAATTTCTTTCCTGAAATTAAGCAAAAGTCATAGAATGAAAAAAGAACTTATCTACAAATAAAAAAACACTTCACTAAAATGAAGAATTAACTTCAAACAGATTTTGCTAAGATTATCAAACTGACAATAGCTGCATGGTTTTCCATTGCCTAGCAGAATACAAGAGGCCCAGAGGGCTTGTATCACTCAACTGGATTTTATTTTACTAATCATCACAAAAAACTCTTACAATCAGAAATAGCTAAGTTGACCAGACCATTAGTTTAATTTTGAAACCCAACCATATAATGGTACTATTAATATTAAATGACTATAAGTGTTAGTCAATCCTAAGTTTCAGAGAAGAAGTCGTTTATATGAAAATTGCCAAATTGACCCTTTAGCTCTGCCCCTCAGGCCCCCGGGGGTCAGCTGGACATTTCACAATTTTGAATTCCCACCCTATAAGGATGCTACCGTTGCATTATGAGTGCTTTTCCATGTTTACTTTCATAGAAGTAGCCGTTTATATGAAAATAGTCTATTTGACCCCTTTTGGCCATGCCCCTCAAGCCCCCCGGGAGTCAGCCCCATCATATGTACAATTTCGAATCCCTACCCTATAAGAATGATACCATTGTATTATGAGTGCTTTCCTATGTTTACTTTCAGAGAAGTTGTTAATATGAAAATAGCCAATTTGACCCCTTTTGGCCCCACTCCTCAGGCCCTCGGGAAGTCAGCCCAACCCTTTGTACAATTTTGAACCCCCAACCTAATTGGATGCCAACATTGCATTATGAGTGCTATCCCATGCTTAGTTTCAGAAAAAAAGTCGTTTATATGAAAATAGCCAATTTGACATGGATCATTTTGACCCCACCCCTCACGCCCCCAGGGGGTCAGCCTCATCATTTGTACAATTTGAATACCCACCCTATAATCATGCTACCATTACATTATGAGTGCTATCATATGCTTAGTCTCAGAGAAGAAGTTGTTTACATGAAAATAACCAGTTTGACCCCTTTTGGCCCCGCCTCTCAAGCGGTTGTGAAGAAGAAGTATATTGTTGACAGATGGACGGACAGGGGCCGGACACGGACGCCATGGTATAGCATAAGCTAACCTTGGTCCTTCAGACGAGGTGAGCTAATAATGACAGCTCTGCAACATTTTTTAATAGTAATTTTATTGCATGATGTCGTGAGTTACAGCTACAAAATATTTCTACAACAACTACTTAGTTGACCTACCTATAATTAGAACCTCTGTTTTGTACAAGTTGAGACAGCAGACGGGTCTACAATACTTTGTTGTTACTACAAGATAAGTTTCAATGGATGTCTCAATCATTTCTACTAATGCTTATCAACAATATTAACCTTTCAAAAACAATACATCAAAATTTAAAATGAAAGCAATACCTGGTATTATCATTCTCTAGTGTTACGTTCCAGAACAGTCTGTCACTTGTTTGTAAAAATATATCAATGCTGAAATAACATGTTCATACATTTTATATGTATGTAATGAGCAGTGTAACTACCATTACAGAATGTAAGTACTTGACATATTCATCTACATCTTAACCATAGACATAATACCGTCTTTTAGAGAGCATAACTTTGAATACCTTTTCACAACCACGATGATGATAAAGTCACAGATCATCACATTCAGGTCAGCACCACAAACACCGGTTTTTAAGAATGATAACACCATGCACCAAAACAGGACCATCAGCACATATGAACACAGGTGTAAGTCAAGCAGATCTGACTGTGGCTGGTCTGGAAAGATAGAGTGTTACCATTAATATGATTCTTTATATAATAGTATTACATACTGAAGTAGATTAAACCTCAATTTTATACTAGTGACTAGAATACCTATCACTTTTGTATGCTGCAAATAAAGCTACCTTTACATTCTTTAATTTATCTGTGACAATGAAACTTGTAAAGTGAAGAAACTAAATTCACTTACCTATTATGGTCATGTCATACAGGTGACATGATCTCTACAGAATAATTGCCCTATATATAGGGCTAACTCGGATAATTCAATAGTCTGATAAAATATCTTTGTTTATCAATATATATAACTAATAATCTGTTCACATCCAATTGTAATCAACAGTTCTAATTATAAGAAAGTGCTACTGTCTTAATAAACAAGCTTATAATGGAATTCATAGACAGTTCCCACGTAATACAGTCAGCAAATCTTGACTTGCCTACCAAAAGATTTTAACAGATTTTGTATCTCTTTTTCTCCATATCTCTCATAAAATGCAAGAATGAAAATATAAGCTTTTTAGACAAAGACGTCAGTAAAAACTTACTTTTACCATTTCATGAAAACTATAGTAACATGGTATCACCTCAACATTTCCAATATCAACACCCTTTACATAAACATGGTCAATAAGAGTTCCACGTTCAGTTGTTGCTTCTGTAACATATTGCCTGTAACCTTTTTCTTCCATTGCATTCTTCAATGAAGATGTATTAAGTAAAATGTTCTGGTTAAAATCACCCAATACGATAGACCCCTTACTATGTTGATTTACTTTTTGTAACAAGTGAAGAAGTGTTTTCCTAAATTCTGTGACACAGTATGACTGAGGACGATATATAGTAACTACAGTTACTCCTTTCACATCAAATGCTACATATTCCAGGTTTTCTATTTCAAAATCTATGTGTTGAATCTTGTCATTATGCCTGGTAAATACTGCTACTCCCGCCATGTTGTTGACAGTGGAGATCATGCGTCACATTGTAGGATTCTTGTCTGGATTGACTATGTACTAGTGAGAAATTCTTCACATTGATATCACCTCCAGTGAAATCTGGTAACCATGTTTCTGTGAAACATAAATAATCTGCAGTTTGTATCTGCCTGTTGACATTTATATCTCTGATATGTGATAAAAATCCCTCAGTATTGTGATAAATAATGGTAGTTAGATCTGGGTTTCCTCCAGCAGAGTCACATAGAAACAAAGGCATGTTTTCCATCGCCTCTTTAATTTTGGGGTTACAGAAAATTGCTTTCTCGTTAAAACCAACTATTGTCAGTCCATTCAATGATGTAACACGACTTAATGCCACATATGCTTGTCCTGGTGCAAACACTTTTTCCAGTGAAACTACAGCTTTTTCTGTTGTAAGCCCTTGTACTTTGTGAACAGTACATGCCCATGCAAGTTTAAGTGGAAATTGTCTTCTGATGTATCGTTTATTTCGCCCATTATATTCTTCATAACGGTCTAACATAACTTTTACTTCATTTCCAAATTTCATACCCTGTTTTAATCCAATTCTTTTATTGTCAAAACATACTTCTATGTGGGTTATTTTTGAAATTGTATCTAAATTATCAGTCACGAGATTTGTAACTATACCAAATGCCCCATTTACTAATCCATCTGTTACATCTACATTTTTGGTAAGCATGACACGTGCTCCTATTGCAAGCCATAATGATTGCTGAAGAGAATATGATCTTTTATTTCCAGAAACTGCGACTTCTTTAGTCATTTTCCCACTTCGCTCATCTTTTGACCAGTTCTCTGCTTCAATACATACAGGGTTTTCACACTTAGAATGTAATGCCTCCAAGTTGTGCTCATCAACTTGATTATTGCAAGGAAATATATGTAAAGCATCACTCAGCTCACCAGTTTCTCTACCAGACAGCAAACCATTGTCTTGTGGAGTTAACTTTTCCTTCTTAAGTTTTAATCTGCATCGGTTAAGTGTATCAGCAAACTGCTTGTCTTCTTTCTGGCGCATTATTTCATCTAACTGTACTATAGAAAAATTATCATTCCATAAATCATAACAGATTTCTTTAGTAAACAGAGCCTTTCCTTTAACAGGAGGAAGTTGGTAAAAGTCTCCTACAGCAAGTATACTAACGTTACCAAATGGAGAGTGGTCACCTGTCTGTTTAATTTGTCTCAGTCTTCCATGTATATAGGACAGTAATTTCTTGTCAACCATTGATATTTCGTCAATAATAAGTAGCTGTAACTGACCAAGTTTTGTGCGCAAAGAATTGATCTTCTCATCACCTAGAGGTTGGTATGTCAGTGGTGCATCTACAGGTATTGATAATGCATTATGAATAGTAGAGCCACCTATATTGAAAGCTGCGACACCAGTTGGCGCAACAAGTAGTACTGAAGTATCCTCAGGATTAGACAATGTTGGAGCAAAAAGTCTTGTCAATTCAAAAAACACTGTTTTTATCAAATGTGACTTTCCTGTACCAGCACCACCAGTTACAAAAAGTTGGAATGCATCTGGATTTTGACCATGGATTTTGTCTAAAGACCATTTCCTTATCTTGTAAAATACCTCACTTTGTTTCTCATTCATCGATCGTAATAATGCAAGGCCTTCTTGTTTTGATATCACTGTTGGACAAATTTCTATATTGCTGTTTTTTTCATTTGTTAATAAATCTGGAATTCCACCAAGATCCTCATTAGGCTCATCAATTTGTAGCATTTGTTGTTGGCATTCAATTCGTTCACATTCTGTTTCAGGACAGATCTGTGCCCATGCATCTTCTTGCAATCCACACTCCTCAAATATTTGTTGAGCATCATCTAAGATTTCCATATCTTTTTCATATATCAAACGATTATTTTCAACAATTTCCATCACTTCTTTCAACACTGTTTGAGTCTTATATTTGACACAGCCTCTCTGATAGAATTCTTCATAGCTTTCAAACATATTTGGTTTCAATTGAATGTCAGTCCGATATGGTAAAAAGAGCTGCAACACGCTTTGATAATACTTTTCAGGGGCTCGAGTCATGGAAAATCTTGGGTATCGTACCACAGCTGCATCTGTACGTGTTCTTTTCATTATGAAACCTAAATCATTTTGCAATGCATACACATTAGTTTGATGTTTTGCTCTAGACGCCTCACTAGATGCCAGTACTCTGTATTCTGAACAAAATGTTGCTAAACACATTTCCTCAAATTCCTCACTTTTTGGTCTAGCCTTGTACCTGTCTATTAAACTTGTCATCCAGATATTACTCTCATCAACATTGGATTTCTGACGTATAACTGACAATGGTAAACTCATTCTAATAGGATTGTCCCCCACAGGAATAAACTGTACCTTTCTAGAACTTTCTTTTAGCCTCAGATTACACACTCTATATGTTGCCTCTTGAGCACTGACTTCCCTGTAGTGGAGATATGCACTTCCCAGCTTTTTCATTGCTTGTTCAGCATCTGTATTTCCATCTCTGGCCTCTGTTTGAGCATGCTCTAGAACTTGACTTATTTCTCTTTCTGCTTTTGATATATAGGAAACAATGTAAACCACACAAGCATATGCATCTGTTACATACTGTATGTCCATGTTTGCATCCCAACAACGCAGTAGATGGGGATTGTACTGATTAATCCAAACACTATCAGGGTTTCTTTTCAATGTTACACCTGTTTTTTTTTGGTTAGGGCATTGCATGCATTTTCAAAAATATCCTGTGTTATTCCCAACTCTTCAAATATTTCTTGAGTTGTTGATTTATTGTTGTCATTAGACATTTCTCTCCAAACACTATCTAAGATTGCCTTAGCTTCTTCTTTATTCATGGTACACCCGTTCTCAAACTCCGACACATTATCATCTGTGGTTTCATTTCTGGGACGTGAAATAAATGATCTCTCTGATGGTGGTCTCGGAAAATTGAATCTGCACTCTTTATCACCTTTTCTACAAGATTTTGAATGGTTCTTACTGTGCTGTTGCACACTAGATACTATGTCATACATTTCAGATTTACAATTGGTGGCATTTCACAAGTAATATACTTATCTATAAACTCAATTATATCCCTGTCATCATCTTTGTCTAGTTTTGGAGCATCTTCTACCCAGAATAAGCAATGTGTGTGTGGTGATCCCCTTTGTTGAAACTCAACTCTGTAGAAGTAGTCTTTGATTTTACCTATAGGCTGTGCATTTGACATAATTACCTCTTTCAGAAATGTATGGAACCTATGGTCAAACATTCTAGCAACAGTGACAGGATTGCTCTTTAAAATGTCATTTTTTGATTTCCAGTCCAAATCATGAACTTCCCGGTTGTCATTTTGTTGCTTGAGAATAGCTTCAATAATCTCAGTCCATCTCATTTCAGCTGAAGAAAATGAACAAAACCACGTTGGAAGCCCGAGTTGTCTCAACATAGCAAAAAGATCTTTCTGTGTAGCTTGCCAGTATGGAGGAGTGCCTCTAATAGGTCTAAGAAATTTGTAGCCATCATCTTTTTTCAGGATATCTTTAACATGCTCTTGATCTTGTAGCATACTTGCAGTTATACTTTGACCACCTTTTCCAATTGTCTCACCTTTTCTTAAAGCTATTGACACACTCGATATCACTTGCTGTAGTTCAGATAAGTACTGAGCAAAAAATAGGAAATTTGTGTCTTGTGCAAATCTGTTGTCAACATTCATCAGCCTATTGTGTAAATATCTACATAATGTTATCACTGTGTCACGTTCATCACTGAACACATTCTCACCATCTGGAAATAGTACGGGAAATGCCTTTGCTTCTATGCCCTTTTCCATTAAAAGACTGATTGGGTTGTTTTTCTCACATGGTGCAACTGAAAATACTTGATCAAAATACTGATCTAAAATTTCCTGAGCTATGTCTGCTGGTTGTAGACAGGTATCTAATGGCATGGCATGTAATTTGTCATCATTATCCTCATCACTTTCCTCTGTCGGGTCATTATTGTTATCGATTGGAAGTTTAATGCTGTTTTCATCTTGAATAGAAACAATGTTCCCTGCTACACAATGACAATTTTCTTCAATTGGATTTTCCCATGACTCATCAATTTCTACATCCTTATACCACTTATTTGTTTCCTTCAAAAATTGTATTGCTGTTTTAAGTCGAGCTGTATTTACAAATTCATACTTATAGTGTCCTTTGTATGATAATTTCCTCTTTAATTTCACACGTATCAACTGGTTTTCATTTTCAGTCCTTGGTAAGACAGTGATGGATTGATTTACGTTTGTTGGAACACATACAACAGGTCCATGAACTCCAAACTGACCTCCTTTTGGCAGTGGTATCATTTTCATGAATGGAATAACAACAGAGATCAAATGTCTTTCAACTGCATTTAAACATTTCAGTTCCTCTGGAATAGTTTTTAATTTAAGGTTGTTAACTCCAGCCTCTGATGGTACTTTACCTGCAAGGAGTTTTCTGTGACATGTGTAACAGATCCATAGTTTACATCTACTTGTGCAGTTATGTGTGTCTGTCTCAGGACAGGGACTTAAATACTCATCAGAAATGCATAGTTCAGCAAGATCATATATCTCTTTTCCTTTTTCTCTGTATGTCTCTTTATTACAACTCACAACTTGTTTGCGGAACAACAACTTCAAACAAACAGAACATACATGATCTGGGTATTCACTTATCTCTTCTAGAAACTGTGCACTTACATATTCCATATCATGTTTCTGTTCATCTTTTGATTTCCTTGAAGTTATAACTCTCTTTTTAACTTTTTCATGGTATTCCTCATCATTTTCATATTTCATTCTTGAAGCTTTCCTTTTAGATTCTCTGTACTCATTATCCTTTTGATATCTGTTCTTTAACACTTCCTTCTTATTTGCTCTAAATTCACCATTTTGTTCATACTTTCTTTTTGATGCCTGCTTCACATTTTCTCTGTGTTTCTCATTAAGTTCATACTTTCTTTTTGATGCCTGCTTCACATTTTCTCTGTGTTTCTCAATAAGTTCATACTTTATTTTTGATGCCTGTTTTACGTTTTCTCTGTGTTTCTCATTTTGTTCATACTTTCTTTTTGATGCCTGTTTCACATTTTCTCTGTGTTTCTCATTAAGTTCATACTTTAATTTTGATGTCTGTTTCCTGTTTTCTCTGTGTTTCTCATTTAGTTCATACTTTATTTTTGATACTTGCTTCACATTTTCTCTGTGTTTCTCATTCAGTTCATACCTTCTTTTTGATGCCAGCTGCAAATTTCGCTGGTATTTTTCATCACATCTGTATTTACTTTTTGAAGCTTGTATCTTTGATTCCCTGATTTCCTCAATATCATATTTTCTCTTTGACACTTGCCTTGACTGTACCTTCACTTTTTCTCTATGGACCTCATCTAGCTTGTATTTCATTTTTAATGCATCATTTACACTTTCTCTATAAATGGTATCACCATGGTACCGTGTCTTTGCAGTCTCTTTCTTAATTTCTGCATAGTCAACATTCAAAATGTACTTTTTCTTGCTTGCTTCTTTTACAGATTCTCTGTGAGATGCATTTGCTTTGTATTTTAAGCATGATGTTCTTTTCAATTTTGTTTTACGATTTTCATTCATGTGGTACCTTTCTTTATCTGCTGCTGCTCTTTTAGAAGTAACAAAGTTTTCAGTGTTTACAATGTCTGTTTCTTGTTCATTTTCTGTTGAATAATCCATTAACATAGATTTTTTTATCCGTTTTTTCCTCATTTGCTCTTTCTGAAGCTGATTTCTTCTACTATATGATTTTGCCTTCCTTCTCATTAGAGACTGTCTTCCAATCTCAAACTTCTGTTTATTGATTTCAAGTCCTTTCATATCTATATCGCATGTCACAAAATCATGAATTTCACAAGCTGGTATATGATTCTCTGCATCTGTAAGCAGGTTATCTACATTGTCATTTAAGTTATTTGTACTTGTCAGGTTGGGTAACACTAATTCTCTTTGAACAGACACAAAAACTGCGGTCACTTCAAATTGATCTTGTGGCATGTAATGCATTGATGTTGCTAAATTAAGGCAATGTGTATATACATCATCTATACTGTAAAAATTTAACAAAATACTAGTTCCATTGGGTATTTGTATACCATTTGCATTTCTGGAATGGGAATCAAACACAAAAAATCGAGTATTTTGTTTCACAACAATAAATGTATTACCTTTAAAGGTTACAAAGGCTGCGTGACTTTCTCTTTGATCCAGAGCCATTTGTAATGCTGCATATAATGTGTGAAATTGAAAAATGTCATTGTCAATGTTTGTATTACCCAGTGTTCCTGATATTGAATGTTGAAATTTTAGATCAAACATTTTACCATAGCATTCAATCAATCTTGGCACTTCACTAATAGCTATGTAATCATTCATCATGGTTGAGCTGTTCCTGAGATGGCCATACATTTCATTGCCAATTTCAAGTACATGGTCTAAATCTGATGATGTCCATAAATTCATGTCTCTTTTCTGGCTATATATAACAGCTGATAAGCTATTCAGTACACACTGTTTACCTGCATTTTCCATGAAATATGAATGACCTTGATGATAACTCCCTTTTACAAAACGGTTCAATGGCATCTGAGTTTCTCTTTCCTCATGTTCCTCATGTTTAATAATTGAACAATTGTACTTGTCAATGTTTTGTAGTGTTCCTGGTGCATTATCATGTTTTTGATCTCTAACATTTACTTCTGCAGAAGTTATATGGTCATTGCTGTCATGTGTTGTTAATATTGTTGTCAAATCTTTCTTGTTGATCTCTATATCTGTCTCTGAATTTTCATTACAGTTTAAGGTAACCTTCGTTGCATTATCTCTACATGTTTTTACATTCCTATTTCCTTCTTTTGCAACAGCAGGTCTATCATCTTTTGTATTATTCTCACTTTCAGATATAATAGAACTTTTTCTTGAACACTTCAGTGAAATGTCTTCAAAAGCTTTACGAACTACATGTGTATCTTGTGTGCAAATTTCAGCATGTTCACTTTCTATGTAAGTATCTCCATAATTTGCTCTGTTACTTCCAGCAAATGTTACCACATTTTCTTGTACATCACCAACTGAAACTACTACGTCATAATGTGCTTGGAATTGATGTAGGAGGTAGATAGCTTCCTCTTCCACTGAAGCATTTTTGTCTACTTGAGTAGCAGAAAATTTGTGCCATGAAGCCATATTGTCCTCATATATATAGATATCAGTAGAGAGCAAATCAGCAGCAGCTAAAATCTCTATTTCTGTTGCCCATTTTCCAGCTTTGAACATTTGCTTCTTTTCTACCCACTCACTTACGGATTTGTATCCTGATCTTAAATGGCTTACATACTTGTTCGAGTTCTTAAGCATATGGTTCACTATTGCACATCGCATTTTTCTGTGGTTACATTCATCACCAAATACACTGAATGATAGAGCACGGAAAAAGCAGTTACCATCTCCTTCAATACACTGTGTTTGTAGTGGTTTTCCAAGTGGCCTAGCATTTGTGGATTCTCTTGGTTTGGTAATGCTGTCATTTATACCCAGGGTATTTGCCAACTTTTTCTGTGTACTTTCAGTTAATACATTAAACGTATAAACCACTGGCCCTGTTTCCCCTTTGTATACCACATCTGATTCAGAAGTTTCCTTATTTCTCTTTAGTTTTCTCTGTTTAACACTTTTACTTCCCTTTGTCATTTTTGCCAAGTTCTTTACAGTAGTAAAACTTAATGAATTCACACTGCTTACATTTTCAAGCTGACTCATTCTATGTTCTATTTTAATTTTCATTTCACTTGATAAGAGTGGCGTTTTCTTTTCTACTTTGATCTTATCCTTACTTTTTTTCTGATCATTTGGTTTTTGGTCATTTTCTACTTCTACAAAGATCATGTGTTTTTCCGGTTTTGATTTCTTATTGTGTATCATGTCTGTAAGGTTGCTTTCAGTTCGCTCATTTGTTTTGTTACTTTGGTTTTTACATCGCGTTTGCTCATCTGGCTTGTTGCAACGATTTTGTTCATTGTCATTTGGATTGTTACAAAGATTTTTCTCATTTGGTTTGTTACAATGGGTTTGTTTATTAGATTCAATAAATGGTCTACTTTGTGGCTCATTTAGCTTGATGTGCATTTCATTACCTGGTTTGTTATGAACTAAATCGGTACTTGTTTACACTATCAGGTTCGTTACATATCTTACATGCTACACTGTTTTGTTTATTATATAACTCATTACCTGGTTTGTTGCGTTGTTCAGCACATGGTTCACTGCGTTGTTCAGCACATGGTTTACTGCGTCCTTCAGCAAATGGTTCACTCAGTGGTTCATTACATGGCTTGGTCTGTGGCTCATCACATGACTTGTTGGGTGACTCAGTATATGGTTTAGTTTGTATTTCAGTATATAGTTCGTATATTGTTTCTTGATCTTTTTTAGTTCTACCAACGTCCCTCTGCACTGAGTTAGTTGGCTGCGTCTGTCCTGCGACACCGAAGGTTAATGGTGAAGGTACAGTCGGTGCTGTACAAACGCACGGTGGCGAGTCAGACTGCGGTGAGATATCCTTCTGGATATACAGACTTCCTTGAGGATGATCTAACCTCAAGGCATTCAGAGGTTTTCCCGCAGCGAGAGGGGAAGGCTCTCCTAGGCCTGTAGGTGACAACCCGTGGTCACCTACTGATTGGTCACACGAAGATTTACCCCCAAGGGTGGGGGAAGGCTCTCCTAGGCCTGCAGGCACTGACTCCTGGCTATCTGCTGGTGGATCACCACCCTGGTGTCTCACTCTGTTCCTAGCTATGGCAGCCAGTGAGCGCTTGCTCTTTCGTGGCATCTCTGAAAATACAATATTAATAATATTTTGTACATTAATAATTGCTATAAACATTGAGAATCACAAATAGCATTCATCAATTATATTTCAGCTTCAATTTTTTCTGGAATCTAATTCTACTGCGTTGCATTATGTATTATAAATACATTTATATGTCATTCCTGCATGCAAGCTTTGCATTACATTCAGAATGCTGTTTGTACATCTGTCACTATCAACATGGTAGTGAACTAACTGTTGTTTGTACATCCATATCTACAGACATGTCTATGTAACTGTTGTTTGTATATCTATATCCACAGACATGTCTATGTAACTGTTGTTTGTACATCTATATCTACAGACATGTCTATGTAACTGTTGTTTGTACATCTGTCTGTACAGACATGTCTATGTAACTGTTGTTTGTACATCTGTCTGTACAGACATGTCTGTGTAACTGTTGTTTTGTAAATCTATATCCACAGACATGTCTATGTAACTGTTGTTTGTACATCCATGTCTATGTAACTGCTGTTTGTACATCTGTCTGTACAGACATGTCTATGTAACTGTTGTTTTGTACATCTATATCTACAGACATGTGTATGTAACTGTTGTTTGTACATCTGTCTGTACAGACATGTCTATGTAACTGTTGTTTGTACATCTGTCTGTACAGACATGTCTGTGTAACTGTTGTTTGTACATCTATATCCACAGACATGTGTATGTAACTGTTGTTTGTACATCTGTCTGTACAGACATGTCTGTGTAACTGTTGTTTATACATCTGTCTGTACAGACATGTCTGTGTAACTGTTGTTTATACATCTATATCCACAGACATGTCTGTGTAACTGTTGTTTGTACATCTGTCTGTACAGACATGTCTATGTAACTGTTGTTTGTACATCTGTATGTACAGACATGTCTGTGTAACTGTTGTTTATACATCTGTCTGTACAGACATTTCTGTGTAACTGTTGTTTGTACATCTGTCTGTACAGACATGTCTATGTAACTGTTGTTTGTACATCTATATCCACAGACATGTCTGTGTAACTGTTGTTTGTACATTTATATCTACCGACATGTCTGTGTAACTGTTGTTTGTACATCTATATCTACCAGCATGGCCATGTAACTGTCAAAAATCCATTATGCATGAAATTTGAGAGAGAACCCTTCAGATAGTGATAAGTGATATACTTACAATAATGTGTTTACAGACAGACAAACCACAGACGAAAAGTAATTTGATGATGATTGGCTAAAAATACTTGTAACAAATACCATATTCGACCCAATAAGCATCCAGGGCGCTTAAAGCCACACTATATATGTAACTATCAACAAATTAAAGGTCAAGTTAGATTTTACCCCGATATTGTTAGTATTTGTAGATGTACTGGTTGAAATTAAGTTTCTGAATTATTATCGCTTGTCTTGACTTCGATTTAGTCATGTCTCTGCATGATTTACAACAAGATTTTTTCCCCCAACATTCTTCTAAATCACAAAACAAGAGGCCCAGAGGGCCTGTATCGCTCACCTGGTTTGTAATGCCAAGTAATATTCTGGATACAGGTTCATTGTTTATTTTCTGAAGAAATTTGAATATTTACCTCTAATTCCCCTATTGGGCCCCACCATTCCTGCCCCCTGGGGGTCAGAGCCAAAATTTATATAAGCTCTGTTCCCCTTCCCCCAAGGATGCTTGTGGCCAAATTTGGTTACAATCCATGCAGAACTCTATGACTAGTAGCGATTTATAGGATTTACCTTTATTTCCCCTATTGGGCCCCGCCCCTCCTGCCCCCAGGGGGTCAGAGCCAAAATTTATACAAGTTCTGTTCCCCTTCTCCCAAGGATGTTTGTGGCCAAATTTGGTCACAATCCATGCAGAACTCTAGGACAAGTAGGGATTTATAGGATTTACCTTTATTTCCCCTATTGGGCCCGCCCCTCCTGCCCCTGGGGTTCAGAGCCAAAATTTATACAAGTTCTGTTCCCCTTCCCCAAAGAATGTTTGTGGCTAAATTTGGTTACAATCCATGCAGAATTCTATGACTAGTAGCGATTTATAGGATTTACCTTTATTTCCCCTATTGGGCCCCGCCCCTCCTGCCCCCGGGGGGTCAGAGCCAAAATTTATACAAGTTCTGTTCCCCTTCTCCAAAGGATGTTTGTGGCCAAATTTGGTCACAATCCATGAAGAACTCTAGGACAAGCAGCGATTTATAGGATTTACCTTTATTTCCCATATTGGGCCCCGCCCCTCCTGCCCCCGGGGGGTCAGAGCCAAAATTTATACAAGTTCTGTTCCCCTTCTCCCAAGGATGTTTGTGGCCAAATTTGGTCACAATCCATGCAGAACTCTAGGACAAGTAGCGATTTATAGGATTTACCTTTATTTCCCCTATTGGGCCCCGCCCCTCCTGCCCCTGGGGGGTCAGAGCCAAAATGTATACAAGTTCTGTTCCCCTTCCCCAAAGAATGTTTGTGGCTAAATTTGGTTACAATCCATGCAGAATTCTATGACTAGTAGCGATTTATAGGATTTACCTTTATTTCCCCTATTGGGCCCCGCCCCTCCTGCCCCCAGGGGGTCAGAGCCAAAATTTATACAAGTTCTGTTCCCCTTCTCCCAAGGATGTTTGTGGCCAAATTTGGTCACGATCCATGCAGAACTCTAGGACAAGTAGCGATTTATAGGATTTACCTTTATTTCCCCTATTGGGCCCCGCCCCTCCTGCCCCCGGGGGGTCAGAGCCAAAATTTATACAAGTTCTGTTCCCCTTCCCCAAAGAATGTTTGTGGCCAAATTTGGTCACAATCCATGCAGAACTCTAGGACAAGTAGCGATTTATAGGATTTACCTTTATTTCCCCTATTGGGCCCCCGCCCCTCCTGCCCCCCAGGGCTCAGAGCCAAAATTTATACAAGTTCTGTTTCCCTTCCCCAAGGATGCTTGTGGCCAAATTTGGTTACAATCCATGCAGAACTCTATGACTAGTAGCGATTTATAGGATTTACCTTTATTTCCCCTATTGGGCCCCGCCCCTCCTGCCCCCGGGGGATCAGAGCCAAATTTTATACAAGTTCTGTTCCCCTTCCCAAAAGAATGTTTGTGGCCAAATTTGGTTACAATCCATGAAGAACTCTATGACTAGTAGCGATTTATAGGATTTACCTTTATTTCCTATATTGGGCCCCGCCCCTCCTGCCCCCAGGGGTCAGAGCCAAAATTTATACAAGTTCTGTTCCACTTCTCCTAAGGATGTTTGTGGCCAAATTTGTTCACAATCCATGCAGAACTCTAGGACAAGTAGCGATTTATAGGATTTACCTTTATTTCCCCTATTGGGCCCCGCCCCTCCTGCCCCCGGGGGGCTCAGAGCCAAAATTTATACAAGTTCTGTTCCCCTTCCCCCCAAGGATGCTTGTGGCCAAATTTGGTTACAATCCATGCAGAACTCTATGACTAGTAGCGATTTATAGGATTTACCTTTATTTCCCCTATTGGGCCCCGCCCCTCCTGCCCCCAGGGGCTCAGAGCCAAAATTTATACAAGTTCTGTTCCCCTTCCCCCAAGGATGTTTGTGGCCAAATTTGGTCACAATCCATGCAGAACTCTATGACTAGTAGCGATTTAAAGGAAATGTTGACGGACAGACAGACGACGGACGGACGGACGACGACGACGACGACGGACGCCGCGCCATGGCATAAGCTCACCGGCCCTTCGGGCCAGGTGAGCTAAAAATTAAGACAGATATGGATATTAGGACTTTAAAATAATGAAGCAAATGGACAAGACTTTCATAAAAGTTATTCTAAGAAATAAGCCATTAATCAATCTGCAAAAGAAATCAGTAAGGAAACCAACAAAAATTTTATATTTTTGAGTATGAATTTAATTCAAAGTACATGTAAGTGAAATTGGGGCCTTAAAAGAGTCGGAGAGGCACTTATAGAGATGGGGCGCTTATTGGGTCAATTAAGGCATCTGAAATTTTCTCATTCAACCAAGGCTGTTACCTTTCATAATCTTTAAAGCAATCAATTTTCAATTAAAATTGAATATTGATCAAACATTACCAGTAATACAAACCATAATTTCTCCATCAGACCTAAATGCTTACCAACAAACCTGAAATAAGAAACAAAAAGGTATGACATGTTATAAAGATAATTAAATCATGATGGTTTACTGAAAAATGCAAACACAGTTCAAACTATTCAATCTCAATGTAATGTGTTGACTTATAAGTCAGCAACCATTCAACTTTTTCAGCCCTTTTACTTCCTCATCTGTTACCATGAAGGATATGAATCTGTATTACATTAATTGTACATGGTATATAGATCAGCTTGTCATTGAATTCTGTGAGCAATACGGTATATACCAATAAACAAACATCTTGAAGCAATGTATCAATATCTTATAAACTAGTACCCTGCAGTCAAGAAGGCTCTGAGCGATATGAATAACACAAAACTTGAGTTCCTTTGAGATAGAATGTAATCTTATGATGTGAATTGAATATTAATTATAACAATCAATTAAGCAAGCATATTATCATTTAATTTAGTAATTGGTTCAATATTATACAATGACAGAAGAAATCTTACCAAGAAAGTGAGTCTTGCTCAAACTCTGAATGTGGATATTACCGGTAAGTAATGTCAAAAACTCTGAAACATTAAATTAAGATACAAACATCCACGTCAATCTTTCAAAATTCAAAATTTGTTGAACTTTTTTTTTGTAAATAGGCATTTCATTTTCTTAGATTACTACTACTTACAACAGAAGTTTGTCTGCAAGCATTTTATTTTACTTGTTTTATATTATGTTTGTGTAACTGTTGTTTCTAATCGTAAGACTGTTGTGTTCTACATCTGTCTGTACAGACATGTCTGTGTACACTGTTGTTTTGTACATCTGTCTGTACAGACATGTCTATGTAACTGTTGTTTGTACATCTATATTTAAAGACATGTCTGTGTAACTGTTGTTTGTACATCTGTCTGTACAGACATGTCTATGTAACTGTTGTTTGTACATCTATATCCACAGACATGTCTGTGTAACTGTTGTTTGTACATTTATATCTACCGACATGTCTGTGTAACTGTTGTTTGTACATCTATATCTACCAGCATGGCCATGTAACTGTCAAAAATCCATTATGCATGAAATTTGAGAGAACCCTTCAGATAGTGATAAGTGATATACTTACAATAATGTGTTTACAGACAGACAAACCCACAGACGAAAGGTAATTTGATGATTATTGGCTAAAAATACTTGTAACAAATACCATATTCGACCCAATAAGCATCCAGGGTGCTTAAAGCCACACTATATATGTAACTATCAACAAATTAAAGGTCAAGTTAGATTTTACCCCGATATTGTTAGTATTTGTAGATGTACTAGTTGAAATTAAGCTTCTGAATTATTATCACTTGTCTTGACTTCGATTTAGTCATGTCTCTGCATGATTTACAACAAGATTTTTTTCCCCAACATTCTTCTAAATCACAAAATAATTAAGACAGTTATGGATATTAGGACTTTAAAATAATGAAGCAAATTGACAAGACTTTCATAAAAATTATTCTAAGAAAATAAGCCATTAATCAATCTGCAAAAGAAATCAGTAAGGAAACCAACAAAAATTTTATATTTTGAGTATGAATTTAATTCAAAGTAAGTGAAATTGGAGCCTTAAAAAAGTCGGAGAGGCACTTATAGAGATGGGGCGCTTATTGGGTCAATTAAGGCATCTGAAATTTTCTCATTCAACCAAGGCTGTTACCTTTCATAATCTTTAAAGCAATCAATTTTCAATTAAAATTGAATATTGATCAAACATTACCAGTAATACAAACCATAATTTCTCCATCAGACCTAAATGCTTACCAACAAACCTGAAATAAGAAACAAAAAGGTATGACGTGTTATAAAGATAATTAAATCATGATGGTTTACTGAAAAATGCAAACACAGTTCAAACTATTCAATCTCAATGTAATGTGTTGACTTATAAGTCAGCAACCATTCAACTTTTTCAGCCCTTTTACTTCCTCATCTGTTACCATGAAGGATATGAATCTGTATTACATTAATTGTACATGGTATATAGATCAGCTTGTCATTGAATTCTGTGAGCAATACGGTATACCAATAAACAAACATCTTGAAACAATGTATCAATATCTTATAAACTAGTACCCTGCAGTCAAGAAGGCTCTGAGCGATATGAATAACACAAAACTTGAGTTCCTTTGAGATAGAATGTAATCTTATGATGTGAATTGAATATTAATTATAACAATCAATTAAGCAAGCATATTATCATTTAATTTAGTAATTGGTTCAATATTATACAATGACAGAAGAAATCTTACCAAGAAAGTGAGTCTTGCTCAAACTCTGAATGTGGATATTACCGTAAGTAATGTCAAAAACTCTGAAACATTAAATTAAGATACAAACATCCACGTCAATCTTTCAAAATTCAAAATTTGTTGAATTTTTTTTTGTAAATAGGCATTTCATTTTCTTAGAATACTACTACTTACAACAGAAGTTTGTCTATAAATACATAAAACTATACGAAATACTGTAGGGTGTATTTAAATATTCAACAAGTACAGTAGATGATATGTTTTGTTTTTTTATTATCAAAGTCATATAATATTGGCTAGAACAGGTTTTGTCTTGGTGTACATAATTATTAATTTTTTGATAAGTAGTGTGGTTATTCCCCGTGACTAGCTATAGTAACTATCCACAATTTTTACACAAACAGGTAAAATAGTCTTCTCAATTTTTGTCTATAAGCATAAAAAGTGTATCTTGAACAAGTTTCAGTGTACTGTTTTTGACATTAATTTTCAAAATCCACAAGAATTCAGTGAATAGCCCTAAAATATAGGTTTGGGTTTTATTATTTTAACGTTCTAATGAGCATAAACAGCCAGGGTCATGTAAGGACATGCAAAGTTTGTTGGTGGAGGAAAGCCAGAGTACCCAGAGAAAAACCACGGACGAGCGGCCAGTACCCAGTAACGTAAATATTTTTTCTAAACCTCTGTTCATGCTTTCTGTTCAGATGCAAATTTAAAGAGTACTTGATCAAGTTTCCGCTAACAGAAAAGCAATACCTTAGTCTCACCTTCCTCGAATATAGTCAATGGCAAGATCATACTTGGACAATACGTCAACCTTATTAATTCTTGACCATAAAAAGTGTTTTGTGGCCATTTTGAATCAAGGGTCCATATTTATTATTGATTTGGTATTATTATTTAACATCCTATCAAAAGCCAGCTAGGGCCTTTTAAGGACATGTCACTGTCAGATATGTTGGTGAAGGAAAGCCAGAGTACCCACAGAAAAGCCACCAATCAGCAAAGCAGTCGGTACTTGGCAACTGCTCCACATGGGATTCGAACTCGAGTGAAACGGTTAATCGCAATGCAGTTGAACGGCGGAATATTTCCTTCCGTTCAATACACAGTAATGTTGTTGGAATTACAATACATCCTATACAGAAAAAGCTAACCAAAGCTCATGAGAAGCACATGAGCTTCACATAAGAATGATGTTAGAATCCTATGCAAATTAGGTGAGCGAAGTAATGATTATGCAAACCATTAAAAAAATGTCTGCAAGCATTTTATTTTACTTGTTTTATATCACTTACCTACATTTAAAATATCAAATTCACAGCAAGACATTATTTTTTTCACATACATGTATAAATATTATATGGCCTTTTCGAAGAAAAAAATTATATGACAAGCCTACAAATTATGAATTTGACGTCTTATGAGTGGTAAAGTAGATATTCAGAATGGTTGTTTATGTTTCTTTTGGACAAAACAAAGATATCATTTATGCATGTATACAATTAAAATAATTGGAAACCTACAACAAAGTATAGAAAATTGAGTGAATTTATGAGGCACTGCTCCACAAGCACACATGGGGTCCATTTCGTACCCGGCCGAAAGGTATTGTAGTCCGGGTATGTATATTGCGATTTCGTATTTTAGATATTTTATGCATTGATACCAGTATAGTGTGTGCCACAGAAGCTACGTGATAATTTGGCTAGGCGATTGGGTGCCGTAGCTCGTGAACAAGCATGCATGTATATACTGAAACACATTTCAGAATGATTTAGATGATAGTAAAAACTTTACTTAAGTATAAAAATTGGAACATTTTCAACTTACCATTATGTACCTAAAACCAAATACTCTTTTTACACAATCTATTTGTGATGAAATAATGATCGATGCTTTGACAAGGTAACAGTTACAAAACTGAAGGGAAGTACAGTTGACTGACTAATAATCGAACAATTTGGACCCATAATTCCGGAATTAACAAAAACGCATATACAGTCACTCAAATTGATTGAGATGAATTTCCATCATCACAAATTAGCAGTAAAATACCATACCGACACATGTATATAAGGTCTTACTATAAAGGAATGTTGTAGAGTAGCGTGCAGAAGCAACATACAAGCATGTTCAATGATAATGTAAACATACCGATCAGTGATGTTTTTTATGTACATTTGTTGTCGATAAAATGCCCCTTCCTCAAGAGAGAATTTTGACTGTAATTTCCCCAATTACATTTAAATAGTAATCCCAGATAGAAGAAAAAAAAGACGCCTGTATATGTGCACCAATACTAGATTAGCCGTAAACTGGCTAGAGCAGTGACGCCCCGAGGACTTAAAAATAAGCTGGACCGGCCACAGCAGTGACAAACGTATGTAAGATGAGACCGTATCATCACTAAGTAAACCTGCTTAACAGTAAATTAGTAAACGTGTTACTACAGTTGTTTAGTAATCGTCAAGAAAAAGGGGGCAACAGGCGCTGGTTGCAGAACGTCAGGTTCTCCGGGGCATGCGTCAGGTTAGATGGCCTAAAAAGAGGCATGCGCGCTGATGCCATGTAGAATCGGGTGCCACAGGTAACCACACAGAATTTGGGGAATACTAGCCAACAATACTATGTACTATAATCCATAAAATACTAACGCAAAAATGGAAGCTACATCCTTTTCCAATATAATTTAGCTTGGAGAACTTGAGAAAGGCAAATGTAGAAAATAACGCTCTCAGTGTTAGGGTCAATGTAGGCCACTCAATTAATGTTTTTGGGGGCAAAAAGTGGCGCTGTTACGCAACTATGTTAATGCAAATGTGCAAAAAAATCGTGGATCACCTTAATGAGTTTTCGAGCAAAACTAGATGGATGTTCCAGATGTGGGGTGCTGGAATTATTATTCAGAGTTTGCATATCCCTTTGGAACATAATAACTGCCTAACATTACTGATTAATCTATTTGCTAAGTTTAAGGCGAGATTTAGTTACGATAAGGCAAGATTTTTTGTAATTATTAGAACCCATAGTATCCTAAAATGCGCGGTGTGACTCGATAGAACTGTATCGCAGATCGCACTATGTTAGCTATGGGGCGCGCGCTTTTAAATAACATGTAAGGTTAACGTCCTGTAACCCAGATTGGCACAGCATTTTTTCTTATTTTTATGCATCTAATTTTGTTAGATTGTTAAAAGTATAATCTCATATATTTTTTCTGTACCAATCTTACAAATAGAGCCTACCATCATCTTTCTGATTGGATCCTATGTGTTTGTGAATTCTTCCCTGCACGTGTGGACCATAAATAGCAATCCTTGGATACATGTCTGGAATCGCACCTGATATCAATCCCAGATGCGGTACCTTAAAATTGGCACATCCCCAGTTAGAAAACATGTGAGGCAAATAGAGAAATAACGGGATATTTCAAATATAAAAATGTTTTTGACATTATAATTGAAACTACAATACAACAAAACAACACATATATTGCCAGTTGAAAACTTTTCCTCAATATTTTTATTTTTTAAGTGAATGATTTACGCAACTCAAAATTGAATGTTAGTCAATACGCAGGTAAACATTTCATCTTTTTATGGTTATCAATTGCTTTTCTATACATGAATTTTTACGGACAATATCCATGCATATTTAGCCTTATAAATAAGTCAACATATAAAATGGCATAAGGTGAAGTAAACTCTTGGATTTTTAAGTGCTAATACGGAGTCGCACCTTTCTTTCATTTCGCATGCGCACATTTATCGCAGAATGAAAATATCCATACATGATAATGTTACTCAGAAAATCCGGACAAATTTACTGAGGATAAAACAGCTCTGAACTATGAAACTACCAAATAACTGACAACATAAATTCATTAAATTAGATGTTCTATACGACTATAATATACCATTTTTAGGTTCCCCACTTTTTTATAATTAGAATGACTTTTTAAAGCCGTAAAAGAGGCAAACTAGAGTTCATTGCACGGGGCCAATATATTAAACCGTAACACTTGACGTTCCAGGTATATTTACTCAAGTGTTGGCTTGTAACAAAAGTTCCTCCATAGCTATGGGTCATGTAGAAATTTCACAACATTAAAATAATTTCATGAGTTCAATCATGGATATAATTATAGCAAATTTCCAAAGAGAATTAAAACGGAAAAAATTATTAACACAAAAAAGTGTGCCAATTTGGGTACGATCACCGTAAACACACAGGGTTCCAACTCAAAGAAAATGGATGTTGTCATACGATTTGTTTGTAATGTTGATGGATGAACTGATGAGTTATACATGATATGTGAATTTTTTTTTTCCAGAAAATACGATATTTTGAAAATATTTTAAAAAAGATTATTAATAATTTTTTCATATCACGTATTTTCTGGGGAAAAAAAATACATGACTGTCCATGTGTGTACTCATCAGTTGCCGTCCACCAAATACAAAAACTGTATGACAACAACCATTTTCATTGAGTTGGACCCCTGTGCGTAAACAACGTTATTTATAAAAGTTACAGTTTTTGTTTGTCACTCACATCCTCAACATCACCGTGGCACACCGGGTACGGATATTGCACACCATAGAATTTTGCTGTGGGAGGCAGCATCATCTTAAATTTCCGATTTAAAACAAAATACTTTTCCTCTAGCTATTTCCTTAATTTTTATTTGTGTGGTGATGTTGTGTATGGTAGTATGTAATAATGTGATGAGAAAGTCATTGTTGTGGCCAAAGGGGAAGTTAAATGTTAACTTTAATTGGTACGGAGTAATTCCCCTTGGTCTTCCATATGAAGAAAAAGGAGAAGTAGACGTGGACTTTGGAACCAAGATGTGTTCTTGTGTTGTTGAAGAATCGAAGAAAGGTTAAATGTAGATCCAACTTACTCAAGGTCCAGATAGAGCCCATAAAACGTGTAACAGAGAACATATTCTGTTACATCTCAATTAGCGGAATCATAATCTCTTAATAGATGTGTGAAGGGAAAAAAAGCAATATACAGAAATCGTCCGGTTTTCGCTTACATTTACTTATATCATTACATAGGTGGAAATCCCGTGTAATTGATCGCGAATTCAAAATCTAGTAATTAATAGGGATTTCGAACAATCTAGTTAATATTTTTCTTTATTTTTCTTTTTTCTTATTTCCACAAATCTTGTTCGCAGGGATATCTCATGGAACGAAATAAAGGTACGACGCTCAACTTATGGACACGTTATGAATTGTACATAAGATCATGAAATGTACGTTCGATATTTTACAAAAATGTTCAAGTCAAGGTCATAGACGTAAAAAAAAAAAACAATTTTTTTGGAACGAAGTTTAATGCGCTACATAATCTTCAATTACCGTAGCGGAAAGTACATCATTCACGTTTATGTTATTCAGATAGATCTTGACATTGCGCGTGCTTTTTTCCATGGCCATAGGTTACAGAGATATATGTCAAGGTCAAGAGTTCGCTACGGGGTCAAACAAAGGTCAAAAAACGAAATTCAACACAGAAAAGTTTTTTGTAAAGTTGGAATATGAAAGGGGCATGCCCGACAGGAAATATAGAATGACAAGTTTTGTAAGTTCAATGTGAACCAAAAAATGGCGGATATTTAGTCCTTTGAAAAAAGTCCTATTTTCGGCGCTTTCCCCCCGCAAAATATTTTAAGAGTATTCAGCGCCTTAAATACTCTTAAAACACACATGCCTTGAGTTTTTGTTATAGACATAAGCAAGGACGATTGGTCAACATAGAACATAATATGTGTTTTTATTGACCTTGAGACAATCCATGCAAGCAGTCACAAGGGTTCAAAAAAGTCTTTTAAATCTTTTAAACGACATCTTCTGTAAATAAAAAAAGAAGGATGAAGAGCGCTGAAATTTGGAGACGTTTATGAACGTAACATGAGTTCATAAAATGTACTCTCTGAATTTGGAGGAAAACGTTAAAGGTTCAGGTCACAGACTTAAAAGACTGCTATTAACGAACGAACATTAGAACGCTCAAAATTTCAAAAACCTCACGCAACAGCAAACATGTACGTTTCATTCCTCCAAGTAGATCACGATATTCACGATTTTTTTTTCTGATCTAACATGTTACTCTGAAATTATGTCAAGGTCACGAGTTCACTAGGGGTCAAATGAGGTCAAACAAAGGTCAAAAAAAGATACCTCTTACCATAGAACAATGTTTCCGAAGGCTGCATATGAAAGAGCATGTTCTCAGTCACATAAAATGACCAAATTCAAGGTCATATGATGCCAAAATGGCTGAGATATATGGACAGTCAAAAATCGAAATTTTAGTTTTATATTTGCCTCCTGCCCGAGACGATTTCAGCGCCATTAATACCTGTATGTACGGTGTTGATTTTTCATACGGCTGTTTGTATGAACTTTTGTCTTCAAAGTTATGGGTTTTAAGGGTATTATATAGAAAAAATGGGCGGAAATATAGCTCTCCAAATATGGCAAATTGTTCCCTATTTTTCCTTATTTTTTTCAACGTAATTTGTGTACTCTTAGCGTCCCATCATATTTTAAATGGTAGGTTTGATTTTTTTGTAAATGTAGACTTTAACATATTACTGTAGCGGGTTCAATTTCAAAGACAAAGCACTGGGGGGAAATGGCGGAAATGTAGCCCACCGAATATGGCGTTTCGTTCATTTTTTTAAAAGTAAATTTTACCGTTATTTTATGAATTTTCAAAGAAAATTGTTTTGAATTAGATGTTAAAGAGCATAACTCTAAGACACATAAAATGACCAAATGCAAGGTCATATGTATCCAAAATGGCGGAGATTATAGGACATCAAAAATCGAAATTTTAGTTTATCTTTTGCCCCTGCCCGAGACGTTTCAGCGCCTTAATACCTGTATGTACAGTGTTGATTTTTCATACCTATGTTGTATTAACTTTTGTCTTCACAACAAATGAGTTGCAAGGGGTTATATAGAAAAATGGCGGAAATATAGCTCTCCAAATATGGCAATTTGTTTCTTTTTCTTATTTTGGTCCGTTATTTGTGAGCTCGTAGGGCCTTTATCATCTCATTTAGAGTGTTGATTTTTTGTAAATGTAAGCTTATTAGCCTATTGTCTGTACAGGTTTTTAATTTCAAAGACATGAATTTGAAAATGGCGGAAAATATAGTACCTCCGAATATGGCGTTTCGTTCATTTTTTTAACGTAAATTTTAGTGGTAATTCATGAAAATTCAAAGGTGAAATGTTTTGAATTGGATGTGAAAGATCATGATTTCAGACACATAAAATGACCAATTTCAAGGTCATAAGATTCAAAATGGCGGAGATATAGGACATCGAAAATCGAATTTTAGTTTTTATTTGTCCTTGCACAGACGTTCAGCGCCTTTAAACCTGTATGTATGTAGGGTCATTTTTGATGTAGTGAATTTTTGTAATAAAATAAAAGTGGTATAAAAAAATGTATTTGAAAGATGTACGGCGTGCAAATATATATAATTTGCAAATATTAGTATTGTATATTCATGGATAATCCGTTTTGAAGCACGTTTCCAATATTCGTAATTTAGTCGAAATTAATAATTTATGTCTATATCAATTCGTAATTTTATGAGCGCTGGTACGGAATTTTACTGTTAATCAGACTATTTTATAAACAGATATGTTTCCACATGACGCTGTTTGATTGGGTCATTTAAAGAACAAATTTGGTAATTTATGAGTGTTACTAAATTTCGTTTGCGGTATTACGGTTTATAGTGGTCAATTCATTTAAAATTTTTGTAAAGGGAAATTGTTTCCTGAATTCATATGAAGAATTTCTAGAAAGATATCCACTGTAGGTTCCCGTGATCATATAAATGGACCAATTTTGAAAATGTAATTGCACAAAAAAATCAATCATTGGTTTGGATATTGTTGCGCAAATTGTTAGAAGGCCTGTATCTTCCAATATTTGATACAACCAGTTATTAATTTGCGCAATCTGGTCCCTTCTTCACATTATAAATAAGGAAATAACTTTTTTCTAGCACAGTTTAAAAATTTACTGTACATGAAGGCCTTCCGAATAATTTTTCACTAAACAAATCAAAAAGATATATTGATAAAATAAGTTGTAATCTCAGATGTAACTATAGCCAAAAATTCAATTATAAAAACTCGTACGATGTTTCCCGCAATTGGGTGGTTATGACTATACTACCACATTTTTGAAACTTGATATTCTTTGAACTTAACCTGTATGCATATTAAGCAAAATCGAATGTTGTTTTAACTAAAGTCTGTTGGATGTGTATCCAACATTCCCGAATCCCTGTGACCCGAAATGGAATAATTTAAATATCAATAGCGTATTTTGTATTTTTTAATTCAGTTTCAATACTATCAGTAAATTCTTAAGTGAACTGTAATAGGGCATTTACATACCTAAATTGGAACCCAGTAGGAAATTTGATCTCAGATATCCTTTGACCCGTATAATGAAATACAACTACTTCAGTCAAAAATTGCCAACAAATAGTTTTTCCTTACGTATACAACTAGAATAGACGTTAATTTAACTCACAAATCCATTCTATAATCCTTAGCTAAAACAGTTTTACAATTAAAAAACTGTTAAACCTAAAAAAATGTTGATCATCTTAGCCATGTGTCTTAATGTTCAAGACTAGCTTGACAATTTGTTGACTATCCATTTCAGCCAAACAATAAATAACATAGGACCGTTCCAAACATTTCGTGTACACATAATCAGCAAATAATAGGACATATCATTCTGAACAAATTTTCATCTACTTTTGAAATTCACATTCACCCAAGATGAAAATCGACATTACTGAACATGATTACTACAATAAACAATGCTCCTTTACTAACAACTGTAAATTCAAATTCCATTCTAGACAATAATATACCATTTTAACTTTTTTATAATAGAAACTTTAAAAGCCGTTTTCCTAGTGAACATTGCACAGGAATGCCTAAGTCCCAAATACCCTTTAAACCGTAACTTGTTTTTTTCTACTTTCACGTAAGTCAAGAAACAACGCTTCACTTAATGAAAGACCCCATCATTTATAAAAACCATTAAAAATATGCAGACAATGATATTGACATTCCACCAGCTGATTTAACAATAAATCAATGTGGTCAAGAAAGGACGTAAAGTTAACATTAAAACGTTTCCTAATAACAAAAATGCACTAACACTAAATGATATTGACCGCTTAAAACAGACAAAAACTCAAACTTTAATCTGATGAAAACCTCCCACGTGTACCACACGTGTACTCCGGCCAGCGGTCATCATCAATTGTCCAAGTGATCATGAGGACAACTAGGTTGATGAATGTGACGATAAACAGCAAACACACCCTAGATAAGACCTGTTCTCACGGTGTTCCCCTGAATTTTCTGGGTCCAAATTATACATAAACAGATCACATGAAGTGAAGACTTAGATTTTTTAAATTGCAATAAAGGATTATACATACTGTAGAAATAAATGCAACAATGATAGAAACCCCTGTTCTATCACACATCATACATATAACACGTATATATGAACAACAATGTAACACGTGTTTGCGTAAAATACACGTACATGTTGTAACTACACCGCATACATGGGAGGCCGTCCTTACGTGACCCTAGCTGTTAATAGGACGTACATTTGAACAAACACAATAACTGACAGGTTTAAAAGCCTTTTATGTGTGTGGCAGAGCCGTCACCTGTGACACCGGATGTTCAAACACAACCGGTGCTATTTTGAGAAACTATCCGGCCGTTTTGAGATCACAGAACCAAATAAATTCCCATAGAGGACCGTGTTAACGTTTGCTACTATTCAGGTTAACTTGAAGTTATCAAATTCTTTACAAATTTTACATCTACATGTATTGTTTGACCCACATCATAATAATCAAATATAGCAGGCTCCTTTCATATATTCACCTCTCTATGAAAATCTTCATAAAAGGGGGATTCCCCCTAAATCTGTTTTTCGGTTTGTAATTTAGAAAGACTACTTTCGTAAGAAACGCTTTCTGATTAATATTGAGTGAGATCGTCCGTTCGTTCAAGCAATCGTCTGTTCGCTAACATTACTTATATCATTACATAGGTGGAAATCCCGTGTTTTGATCGCGATCAAATCTAGTTAATGTTCTGTTTATTCTTCTTATTTTTATTATTTTTATTTTTCTTTTTTATTCTTATTTCCACAAATCTTGTTCGCAGGATATCTCAGGAACGAAATAAGGTACGACGCTCAACTTTGGACACGTTATGAATGTACATAAGATCTTGAAATGTACGTTCGATTTTTTTCATCTCACAAAAATGTTCAAGGTCAAGGTCATAGACGTAAAAAACATTTTTTTGGAACGAAGTTTAAGCGCTCATAACTTCATTACCGTACGGTGTACATCGTTCTCGTTTTGTTATTCAGATAGATCTTGACATTGCGCGTGCTTTTCCCATGCCATGTTATCAGAGATTATGTCAAGGTCAAGAGTTCGCTACGGGTCAAATGTCAAACAAAGGTCAAAAACGAAAATTTCAACCACAGAAAAGTTTTGAAAGTTGGATATGAAAGGGCATGCCCTCAGAAATATATAATGACAAGTTTTAAGGTCATGTGATCCAAAATGGCGGAGATATAGGACCTTTGAAAAAAAGGCTATTTTGGCGTTTTCCCGCCAAAATTTTTTAAGGTTTCAGCGCCTTTAATACTTAACACACATGCTTGATTTTTTGTATAGACATTCCATGGACGAATGTCTACAGAACTTATGCTGTTTTATTGACCTTGACATTCATTCAAGGTCACAGGGTTCAAAAAATGCTTTAAATCTTTAAACGACATCTTCGTAATAAATAAGAGGTGTAGAGCGCTGAAATTTGGAGACGTTATGTACGTACATGAGTTCTTAAAATGTACTCTCGATTTGGAGGATAACGTTCAAGGTCAAGGTCACAGACGTAAAAAAACTGCTTTTTTTTGAACGAACTTTAAACGCTCATAATTTCATAACCGTACGCTACACAACATGTACGTTTGAAATTCTCCATGTAGATCACGATAATTCACGTTTTTTTCTCATTACATGTTATCAGAAATTATGTCAAGGTCACGAGTTCACTAGGGGGTCAAATGAGGTCAAACAAAGGTCAAAAATGAACTTTACCATAGAAATGTTTCGAAGGGCGCATATGAAAGAGCATGTTCTCAGGCACATAAAATGACCAAATTCAAGGTCATATGATCCAAAATGGCGGAGATATAGGACATCGAAAATCGAAATTTTAGTTTATATTTGTCCCTGCCCGAGACGTTTCAGCGCCTTAAAACCTGTATGTACGGTATGAGTTGATTTTTCATACCTATGTTGTATGAACTTTTGTCTTCAAAAGTTTTGGGTTTTAAAGGGATTATATAGAAAAATGGCGGAAATATAGCTCTCCAAATATGGCAATTTGTGTCATTTCCTTATTTTTTTCCCGTAATTTCTGAGCTCGTAGAACCTTTATCATTTAATGTAAGGGTGTTGATTTTTTGTAAATGTAGACTTTGCACTATTGTCTGTACAGGTTTTTAATTTCAAAGACATGAATTTGAAAATGGCGGAAATATAGCCCTCCGAATATGGCGTTTCGTTCATTTTTTAACGTAAATTTTATACGTAATTTATGAAAATTTCAAAGAAAAATGTTTTGAATTAGATGTGAAAGAGCATGCTTTTCAAGACACATAAAATGACCAATTTCAAGGTCATAAGATTCAAAATGGCGGAGATATAGGACATCGAAAATCGAAATTTTAGTTTATATTTGTCCCTTGCACGAGACGTTTCAGCGCCTTTAAACCTGTATGTACATAGTGTTGATTTTTCATACCTTGTTGTATGGGTATAACTTTTGTCTTCAAAACAAATATAGTTTGCAGTGGGGTTATATAGAAAAAATGGCGGAAATATAGCTCTCCAAATATGGCAATTTGTTTCATTTTGTCTTATTTTTTTTCCCGTAATGTTCTTGAGCTCGTAGCACCTTTATCATTTATTTGTAAGGTGTTGATTGACTTTGTAAATTAGATTGGCACATTGTCTGTACAGAGTTTTTAATTTCAAAGTCATGAATTTTGAAAATGGCGGAATATACTCGAGATTCCTCCGAATATGGCGTTTCGTTCACTTTTGTAACGTCGTTAAATTTTACGCGTAATTTTTGAAAATTTTCAAAGGTACCAAAATTGTTTTCTGAATTGGATGAGAAAGATCATGCTCTTTGTAGACACATAAAATGACCAATTTCAAGGTCATAAGATTCAAATCATGGCGGAGATATTGGACATTCAAAATCACCATACGGAGCTATGAGATCCCAGTTATTACATGTATTTGTGATACCCTGGCAAAGGGAGATATCAGCGCCTTAATAAAAACTGTAAATGTATGTATTCCGCTCATTGGTCCAAGGTATTAACATATAAAGAATGGTAGAATTTTTGCACTGTAAAAAAACCTGAAATTCTAAAGTTCCTTTACCTATTCATTATCAAAATTGATATTTTGAAAGATCTTTCAATTTGCAATTATCCAAATTTGCATATCACGGTTATCAATTAATAATTACTCTGTCAGTGCCGTTTTTTACTTTACAGTAAATATCGTATATTAAGACCAATGCCAATCGCGGCCGGGTTAAAATTGTTCCTATAAAAGTGTATGTACGTAACACACGTATATTTCGAAGTCTGTACCCGTTAGTTTAGTTTTCAATACCTATTGTCGGATGTTTTAAGTGACGGACAGGACATGTGACTTATACCTATGTAGACAAGTTGATTGAATTGGTCCGTACATGTGTAGGTCATTTTGATATATGGATAAGCCGTCCTTACGTGGCTTACCCTCGTGAATTCGTATAGGATTCTTTTTGATTACAACATTTTCGTCAAAATGTAATGCACCAAATTGGTTTGTTGATATACTGAGAATTCATTTGTAAAAACATCCATGTGTGTGTATCAGAGAAATTCACTTGACAAAAGACGGATGTTGGAAAAAACGGTTTGGGGAGAAATAACTTACGGCGGAATATACATTTGTTCACTTATAGACTTTGCTAATTACAGGCTATTAGAAATTTTATCCTATAAAATTCTTTTGAATGTAGATTATTATAATTGCCCGACCATCATTTTAACTGATGAAATGAGTATATCCATACGGAAAACATTATTTGTACCTCTGTGATTCCGAGATGCCCATTTGTTAATAACCGTAAACCCGTGCTAATTAATGTGGTTTTCAACCAAGTTATATATTTGTGAAATTGCCGCGTGAAGTAAACGAGACAATTAAGTGTTTTAACACGTTCATATATTTGTAAATTCAATCTGTTGTCTAATTTTTCATCGTCGTACTCAACAACGTCGAGCTAAGTTCAATTATATTTACAAATTTTTATATGCAATACCAACGTGTTTTTGTAATTACACAACCCTACCACCCTATACCTTCCTTACCACCTTAAATCTTAGGTTCTGTACAATCGTTAATGTGAGATTACATGATGTCACCATAAAGGCGACCTATCACAATACATGCTCAGCGATCGACCACTACGAAGACGGAAAAGTGGACAGGCGCTCGATACAATGACATCATTGTCCTTCACAAGCTCTACAGCTCTACGTGTACAAAACACCAAGGTGGCCAACAGGGAGATAATCCATATCTAATACTAAAACTCTAATCGTACGTGTTAATTCCGCATTGGTCCAAGATCTTCATAAGAAATGGAGAATTTTTGCACTTTTAAAAAACCTGAAATTCTAATGTGTTTACCTATTCATTATCAAAATTGATATTTTGAACCTAAATCTCAATCGGAATTTCCCAAGATTCATAAATCACGGTTATCAAGGAATAATTACCTGTCAGAAAACATTTTTAATTTTGAAATTCATAATTAGCCAATCCAATCAGCAGGCCGGTTAAAATTCTGTCCATGGGTCAAATCTTACATATACACACGGGCCGTTTATGAAGAGTCAATTTTTCATTTAGTTTTGAATACTTTTTCGGGATGAATATAAAGTTCATCGACATGTACATCGTAATATGCATGAACAATGTACACAATCGCCATGTTGCGTAAATACACGTACATGTGTACTACACCGCATACATGGGAGGCCGTCATACGTGACCTCTAGCTGTTAATAGGACGTACATTGAACAAAAACAACAAACAACAAAAGTAATGCACAAACCAATAACTGACAGGTTAGAAAAACCTTTTATGTGTGTGGCAGAGCCGTCACCTGTGACACCGGGATGTTTCAAACACAACCGGTGCTATTTTGAGAAACTACCCGGCCGTTTTTGAGATCACAGAACCAAATAAATTCCCATAGAGGGACCGTGTTAACGTTTGCTACTATTCAGGTTAATGAAGGTTATCAAAATTCTTTACAAATTTACATCTACATGTAATGCCCGACCCACACATTAACTTAACTGATGTACCCTGAATATATCCAATCAGCAGGCTCCGATATATTCACCTCTCTATGAAATCTTCTGCCCAAAGGGGGATTCCCCTAAATCTGGTATTTCGGTTGGACCAGACTA